>NW_017671206.1:2104-101016 GCF_001879085.1 Nicotiana attenuata | reverse complement strand
TTCATGAACTTTGCATAGCCCGGTATTGTTCAAGTGCCTCCACCAAAGGCACATTGATTGTAAGGCTTTTCATCATATCTATGAACTTCTTGAACTGATTGTCACTCTTTTGCTTTGCTAACCGCTGAGGATAAGGTGGAGGTGGTCTAGGCAAGGGTGCCTTGGCTTTTGGCACTACCGGCTCCGGAATATCAATTATGTGCTCCCTAGACGGGTTCACGGCCTCTTGAGTTTCCACCTCGGCCTCATCAATATCTATTCTCACTTCCTTGTTCACATTTGTCTCAACCACATCTTCAACAATCAAAGGATCCACATCTTCTTGGAGCTCAACATCATCATTCACCACTCGATTTTCATTTGAGGCTTGCATATCACCGCCTCTTCCACTTCTCGTTGTGACTGCCATTACATGATTATTACCTCCCTTTGGGTTCACTACTGTATCACTTTGTAGTGCTCCCTTAGGTCGGGTATTCAATGCTTGAGAAATTTGCCCTATTTGCACTTCTAGGTTCCGGATAGATGTGTTGTGTGAAGCCAATTGTGCATCCGAGTCTTGGTTCTTTTTCATCATCTGCTCGAACATCATCTCTATCCGCCCCATATCACTTCCGGAAGAACTAGACCCTTGCGACTGAAAGGGGGGTGGATTGTTTGGTTGTTGGAACATGGGGGGCCTTTGAAAGCCTTGCCCCCCTACTACCATTATTCCACCCTCCTTGATTGTTATTGTTGTTGCTCCAATTATTGTTGTTCCCGTTCCAATTGCCTTAATTGTTACCTTGATTACCCCAATTGTTGTTCTGATTGTTGTTGTTCCAATTGTTACCGCCTTGTTGTTGGTTATTGTTATTCCAATTACCATCGCCTTGTTGATTGCCCCAATTGCTTTGGGGACGCCATTGTTGATTTCATTGATTTCCTCTATTTCCTTGGTAGTTATTGACATATTGGCATTCCTCACTTTGATCATCATAGCACTCATTCGAATAACCACCACCATCATTGTTGTTGTCAAATTGGTCACCATTACCTTGAGGTTGTTGTTGCCCTCTTTGCCTCCTTTTCAACATAGAGACACTCTCCATTGCATTGACTTGGCGCGGGTTTTGGACTTGTTGCAATTGCGCCTTTGCCAATTGATTCATGGTTGTTGTAAGTTCGGCAATAGCTTGGCCATGATCGTTCAACTCCTTGTGCAAGTGGATGACCGTGGGGTCACCTTGGGGCACATTCGCTCGGCTTTGCCATGCCGAAGACGTGTCGGCCATTTCATCAAGTACATCACATGCCTCTTGATAAGAAAGTTTCATAAAGTTCCCTCCGGCCAATTGATTCACAATGCACTGGTTCGTGGTATTGATGCCCTGATAAAAGGTTTGTTGTATCATCGCCTCGGTCATGTCGTTATTAGGGAACTCCTTCACCATTTTTCTACATCTTTCCTAAATTTCGTGCAAAGGTTCCGTTGGCATTTGTTTGAAAGCTAGAATCTCATCCCGAAGAGCCGCCATATGACTTGGAGAAAAGAACTTGCCAATAAATTTGTCCACCAATTCATCCCATGTGTGAATAGAATGATTTGGAAGCCTTTCTAACCAGTCCAACGCTTTACCCCGAAGAGAAAACGGGAAAAGCCTCAATCGCAACGCATCCTCTGACACGTTTGTTTGTTTGCTGCCCCAGCATGTATCTACGAACCCCTTCAAGTGCTTGTATGCATTTTGATCGGAAGCGCCCGTAAAATACCCTCTTTGCTCGAGCAAGGTCAACATGACATTTGTGATTTGAAAGTTCCCCGCCCGGATACGGGGAGGAACAATGGCACTCGCGTACCCTTGATTTGGTAGAACTCTTGGGACTGCTCTTGGCGGTGGCGGAGGAGGGTCTGGAATAGGATTGTTTTCATTTGCGTTGGCCTGACGGCCTCTACGTGGAACTTGAGGTGGTTGCACCTCTTCGGGCTCAAGATCATCTAACTCCTCCCCCGCATTCACGTTGCCAAGGGGGTCGTTTGCATTAAGAGCCATAGTGCCTAAATGATCGACACAAACAAAATTAGTAAACAAGAAGGAAAGAGAAGCAAAACACAAAACGAGCTAAACAGATAGTCAACACCGTAAGCTCCCCGGCAACGGCGCCAAAAAGTTGATCGCTGCCGACTCAACACTACACTAAGGTAGGAAGAGCGGGTTGCAACAGCTTTTACCCGAATAGTGGTTCGGGATCGAATTTCCACAGGGAGCTAGTAATGGAGTTGTATTGTCTGTTTAGTCTAGAATTGCAGTTGTGCTTCTAATGTCACTTCTAACATCTTTCGTTTTGATTTTTATATCTACTATTATAAGACTAATGTTTGAAGCTAAATTATGCTACGGAGATATTGCTAAGTTGTAATCAATATAGAGAAAGGCATTAGGGTCGTGGCATTGCCTAGGTGGCTAACTAACGGGTAGGTGCTACTAAGGGTAAATTGACATATTTGGGGCTTATGCTATAACTGTTGCTCAATTGTACCCACTCTCACACCTCTCGGTAGAGAGAGTGATTTTGCCCAATTGACTCTCTCGAGACCAATTGGGTAGGCCAATTAGACCAAGCAACTAGGGTTCAAGTAGGGTAATTACTCTCTCGAGGTTTAACCCGTTAATTGGGACTACCATTTCTCATGGGTCCATCCCAATTCCTTGTTGGGTCAATTTTGGGGTCATAGACTCTCTTTCTCAAGAAGAGTTAAACCCACCAAGCTAGAATCAGTGTTTGCAACCACCAATCCTTAATTAAAACCGAAAATTAACCCAAATAGCAAACACCCAATATCAATCTAACCCTAGATGGCAACACCCATCAATTACCCACACTAGGGTTGAGCCACAACCCTAGCTAATAGGTTTAGCTACTCATGCTAGATACAGAAATTAAAGAAATAGATGAAGAAGTAAGCATATTAATTAATTACTAGGAAGAAACTACAATAATAAAGAGCAAAAGTGCCAAAAATGGCTACAATATCCGGTCTCACGAGCTCAGCTGCGTTCAGAACATAAAACTTAACCTAAAAATGGTAAAAGGTCCTATTTATACTGGGCTGGAAAAACTGGACAAAAATACCCCTGCGGGGTCAGCGCGGACCGCGCAAAAAGGACCGCGGCCGCACTGGCTCTTGAACTTCTGGTTTCTGCTTCTCTGAAGTTGAGGACCGCGGACCGCGTGGAAATGCACAGCGGCCGCAGTGAAGGTCGATGCGGCCGCACATAAAGGAGCGCGGAGCGCATTGCTCGAAATTGTCAAAACTTCAACTCTCTGAATCTCGTTCACGCGGACCGCACAAAAGTGTGAAGCGGCCGCGTAGCCTGACCGCGAGAATCCAACCGCGGCCGCGTAGAACTTCCACTAAATATGCCATCCTCTGAATCTCCTAGTGCGGCCGCATTCACATTTGTGCGGTCCGCACTAGGTTCTCTTTTCCTCAACTTACTTAGTCTTTGACACTTGAGCAGGTTTCACTCCTTTTTGAGCCGATCTTTGACATTCGTCGCTTTGTCGATCAAACCTGCAATCAAGTACAACTTGTGAGCATTTTGGGACTATTTTGTAGCAATTTATAACCAAAGCATAGGCAAGTAGGGGCATAAAACACGTTAAAATCCTAACTTATCAACTCCCCCAAACTTAAGCCTTTGCTTGTCCTCAAGCAAACAAAATAAGGCCCACCCCTGAAAGGTAAGTCCAAGTAATTCCAGCTTACCTTATAGCAACCTCAATTGCCCTCAATACGAATGCATCATTAACACATTTGAACTTTTGAAAAACCATGGATCAAGTGTGACACAAGAGCAATCAAGAGTTGACACATTTCATTCAAAGAACTTATCTCAATTACTTGGTCATTGTGGAACCCAAAGTCACACATCCTCAACTCTCCCTAAGCGAACCTCACCTTTTAGAGTATTAACACACAAATCAAGGTTGATGAAGTTTCACTCATCTCTCTCGAGAAGAAGGTCACAAGTCCGGCTCTAGGTACCATATGTTTGCCCCTTATGTAAGTATCCACTAATGTAGGTTTCCTTCAACTCAAGATCCTATAGGGCTTTTGTGGAGTCATTATGAAGGCTTTTGGGTAAGGGTAGGACATGTTTTTATTCAAGTGGGTTCAATCATCCCTTAAGCACTTCTTTTATTTCATTATGGCGC
Organism: Nicotiana attenuata; assembly: GCF_001879085.1. NCBI lineage: Eukaryota > Viridiplantae > Streptophyta > Magnoliopsida > Solanales > Solanaceae > Nicotiana > Nicotiana attenuata. The sequence continues at coordinate 96,816 of NW_017671206.1, read as the reverse complement.
AACTCTCTTGGCTCTTTTGAGTGTTTCACTTCTTTACAAGGGGTTAGAGAGACACATTGTCACTCTTTCTTCTGCAATTCAAAACATTTCTCCTTTTCTACTTTTTCCACACCTTTTTCTTTTCACTTTTGTTTCCTTTTGACTCCCTTTTTATTCTTGTTCACTTTGAACTTTCTTTTTGTCTTTTTCTTTTCTTGCTTTTTCATTGCCTTCCTTTTTCTTTTGCTTTTGTACCTTTCTACCACTTTGTTTCCTTTCTTGTCTCTCCCCCCAAACATAGACATTTGCCATTACTCAAGGGATGATTTGGGTGCCAAGAGAGGTTAATCATTTAGAATGGGTATAGGCTTGTAGTATTGGCTCTTGAAAGAAAAGGTTTGAGGCTCGAAAGGGTTAACTAGGGATCATCTTTTTGGTAGGCTATGGAATTGTTCAACTAATCATTCGGATGAAGGAGAGCCTATAATCACTTCTCAAGTCAAATTTCACCTAGGATTTCGCCTCAACAAACATTCAGGGCAAGTTCTAGACCATTGGCTCGGGACTTGGACTCACAATTAGATTCCTCACTACACACGCTAAGGGATTGCTAAAAACATCGAGTCGAGGGCCCACAACGACCTTAGTTACGATTCAAGCACACAATGGTCCGAAAAGACCACATAATGATTGTTTGGTAACCACAAGAGTCTCAAGGCCATGACTTTCACCCTCCTAAACACAACATTATGTCTTTGACCATGGGATCAAAGGCAAATGTGCTAGGCCCAAGTGAAGCTTTACTTGAGGTACCCTTAACTACAACTACCAAAAATAAAAGAAAAATCAAAGAAACGGACTCAAACCTTTAAGAAGGTAGTCACTCCATCCATCATCGGGAAGAGCCACCCGGTTCACACAATATTCCACCCTTGGAAAGAACCGTGTCCTTAAGAAAACCAAGGGCTTATTGGAAGCGTCGAAAACAAAACAAAAGGCTACGAGCCTTACAATAAAGCTACAAACGAAAAAAAAATTGCGAAAATAGAAAATAGAATGAATATTTACAATAGGGGGTTAGAATATACAAATGAGGGATGAATATATACAAGATTGTACTTTAGCTTTATATACAAACCAAAATAGAAAATAAAAAGTACTGAATGTAAAGTTATTTACATACCAAATATAAAATCAACTAAAAGGAATAAAAAGAAACAGAGTCAAATATGTACAATCATCCAGATTCAATCAAAAAGGTAGGGCACACCCCCACGAATAAGAGCTGGCATTGTCCCCAATGCCAACTACCAAAATAAGCATCAAACAAAAAGAGTCAGAGCAAAGGATATAGGGGCTCCCTAAGCCAGGTCCGTCTACATTGGGTCATCTGTGGTCCCCAAGTCCTCCGTATGTGCGGGAGCCTCAGACTGACTACCGGTCTCCTACTGCGGGGAATGGAGCATGCTCCTGGACCGGCTGTATGACAGGTGCATCATGAGGCAAGATGGAAGAGGCCTCCTGTAGGACTGCCACCTCAATAACTGCATCTGTTGTGCTGGGAGGCTTCCTCTTCTTTCTAGGCTGCCTGGGTACCTGTTCCTGCTCTGGCTGTGGCACTGGTGCTGCTGCTGGAGGGGCTGGATCCCCAAATAACAAGTCTAAAGGCATCTGATCTGCCAGTAGCTTATCCACATCTCTCCGCAACTCCTTTACAGAGTCTTTAGAAAGCTGGCTGAGGTGCTGCCTGGGCCTGAATAGTGGTGGACAAAGTGGACAACTTGGATGTCGCAGCTGACATCCAGTTGTTCAGGCTAGCCAAAGACTGACTCAGGCGATGGGCGGTGAATGGATGAGTCTTGGAAGATGGCATGCTCGGGCCTGCTGAAGTACTGGGACCAGCAGAAGAAGAAGGTCCTGGAGGCAAATCCGCAACTGTGACAGCAGGTGTGGTAGAAGGCTCGGCAGAAGGCTCTACCGCAACTGGCTCCTCAGACTGGCCAGTTGGGGCAGAGGAAAGTGGCTTGTAGTTCTTGGATTTAGGGTTGTCCGGACCCTGCATGCTGTGCCAAGAGTAAGGAGCTACCGGCTTTGTCTTGACACATATCTCCTCTTCTCCACCTCTAGATCCCGGAAATACATCGATAGGGTGTTTGGAAAAGTATAATTCCTGTCATGCTCTTGTCCCACTGCAGAGATCACACGGGACATCACATTGCCCACGTTGATCGGGTACCCAGCCATGATAGATACAACCAGAACTACTTGGGTAAGTGGAATTGTCTGGTCATGAGTGGAAGGGTCAAGCCGACTGCATACAAAGGTCAACCACCCTCGAGCCTCAAAATTGAATGTCTTCCTGAATATCTTCTTTCCGGCTTGTAACCACACTGGCACAGTGCCCGGGATTGCCAAGTACTGGGCCAACCACGGGCGAACTTCCTCTCCCATTGCCAACTTTGCCAAATAAAGGGACTCGTCTTCATCACTGAACCCTAAATATTCATTTAACGATCTCCCATCAAACAACACAGTTTTGTTTCTAACTTTGGTCACCTTGGTATCTTTCACTATATGAGCCACGTTGGAGTAGAACTCCCTAACCATGTGCTCATTAGCATCTATGCAGCTCTCCATGAAGAACTCCCAACCCCATCTCGTTCTAAATTGCCTCTGCACGTGCGGGTTGTGGGGTAAAAGGTCAGTGTCAATAAAAGTTCTATCTGGTATCAACTTCCTCAACGGCTACCATTCCCTAAACTTATGGAAGGCCACTTGACTGACAAACCGATCCTCCTAGACTTCCGGCTTCCTAGTTCTCTCAATCCCCCCAACCTGAGGTTCACCTCTCTTATCCTGACCTGCACTTTCCCCAGATAATGAAGCTGTGGGGGAGGTGGAGTATTGCTCACTACCAGCTGCGGACTCGTCAGAAAAATTCGAGACTACAGTCACTGGTCTTTTGGAAGTGGGAGATTGTGAAGGGGTGTCAGCTAGGTGTAGGGGGTCAGTGATATGGGTTGGGACTGTATCAGAGGACATATCTTTGGAGGGCACATACTCACTCCCCGACAAATGTGAAGCAGCCCTATGAGCAGCCTTTATCAATTTGCGGGTCTTTTTAATGTTCTCCCGAGCCTGGGGAGTGAGTTTTGCAATTCGCTTTCCTTTGCCCCCTCAGGAGGAACCACCTCTCCCGGGTTATTGTGACTGTTTAGCTCCCCTTTGTTTAATCATTGTCTGCAAAAAGAAGCATCTAACATTGTTAGTTTAAGCACATGCAGTGAAACAAGTGAATCAAAATAGATTGCAGAGACAATTTCAGTACACAACAGCAGAAACAGATTGCAGAACCTAGCAATGCGGACTGCACAATCTTGACCGCGGCCGCGTTAGAGGCACCGCGGACCGCACAAACTTGACCGCGGTCCGCGCTGGGCAAAGTCCCAAAATACACCCTCTCTGAATCTCCCACCGCGGCCGCACAAAAATGCAACGCGGCCGCGGTGGGCCAGCGCGGACCACACAAACATGAATGCGGCCACGCAGGATCTATTTCCTTTCAATCACAAAATCACCGCGATCCGCACAAACTTGTAACGCGGACCGCGTTGGGGCAGCGCGGTCGCGCAAAAATGACCGCGGACCGCACTGAACTAGGGTTTACGGGTACTAAGTTAGGGTTGCACATTTTGCCATTCTTGTTTATGTTATTACACCTACTTTGTCCCTACTCAGTTTGCCCATTAATCAAGCATATTTGGTGCATTACCCTAGTTTTGAACTAACCTAAACTAACAGTTAAATAAAAAAGAAGAAGCTAAACTACTGAACAAGCTACAAAAAATGAAAATAAGAAAGTTAATTAATCACAAGTGCAGGAAATGTTACCAAGATTATGAGGATTGAGTGCAAATAGTCCAAGAAGTCAGAAAAGTAGTCTTAGAAGGAGATGAATAGTGTCCTATAGCTATGAGTGTTCAAAGTGCGAAAAGGGTAAAATGAAGTCCTAGGGCCCTATTTATAGAAAAACTGGGGGCCCCACACTCACCTACCAGCGCGGTCGCACAAAAGTGACCGCGGTTCGCGCTGGATTTCAAAATGTGAAGTTTCAGAAGGCAACCTAGCGCGGCCGCATTGGAGTGCACCGCGGACGCGAAGGTCCACCGCGGAACGCACAAACATGGACGCGGCCGCGGTGGAAAACTTCAGAGAGCATGCAATTAGTGACATGCTAGCGCGGACCGCACAAATGTGCACCGCGGTCGCACTGGCTACTTCAGAGGCTACCAGTGTTTTTCCTTTGTTTTGTACTGCCTCAACACAATCCCTGCAACATCTCACAAACAATTAGCTCAAAAATCCTAAACTACTAAGAAAATCAAAGACAAAGAAAAAGACATGGGTTGCCTCCCAAGAAGCGCCTGATTTAACGTCGCGGCACGACGCATGTTACCATCACATCACTTCAAAATGAATGAGTGCTACCACGTGGATGTCATCAAAATTTTCCAAATAATGCTTGACACGATGTCCATTGACCCGGAAAACTTCACCATTCTTGTTCTTTAGATCAAGAGCACCAAACGGAGTCACACATACAACTTCAAATGGCCCACTCCACTTTGACTTGAGCTTGCCCGGAAATAACCTCAACCAGCAATTGAAAAGAAGAACCATATCACCAACCTTGAATTCCTTTCCCCGAGCATATTTGTCATGAAGATACTGCATCTTGTCCTTATACAAGGACGAGCTGGAGTAGGCATGAAATCTAAACTCATCAAGCTCATTAAGTTGCTCAACACGGAGATTCACCGCAACATCCCATTCCAAGTTCAACTTTCTCAAGGCCCACATAGCTTTGTGCTCCAATTCAACCGGAAGATGGCAAGCTTTCCCAAACACCAACCGGTACGGGGACATACCAATTGGGGTTTTGTAAGCCGTCAGGTAAGCCCATAAAGCGTCATCCAATTTTTTCGACCAATCGGTCCTATTAGCATTTACCGTCTTGGACAAGATACTCTTTATTTCTCGGTTGGACACTTCCACTTGACCACTAGCTTGAGGATGATAGGGAGTGGTCACTTTGTGATTTACTCCATACTTAGCAAGCAATGAATCAAAAGCCTTGTTGCAAAAGTGAGACCCCCCATCACTAATGATAGCACGAGGGGTACCAAACCTTGTGAAGATACTCTTTTTCAAAAATGCTACAACATTTCGGGCTTCATTGTTGGGTAAAACCACAGCTTCAACCCACTTTGAGACATAATCCACTGCCACGAGAATATAAGTGTTCCCACAAGAGCTCACGAACGGACCCATGAAATCGATGCCCCAAACATAAAAAATATCCACCTCGAGAATCGTATTGAGAGGCATCTCATCCCTTTTTGAAATTCCGCCGGCCCTTTGGCATGCATCACATCTCTTTACCAAGTCACTAGCATCTTTAAACAAAGTTGGCCAATTGAAGCCGCAACTCAAGATCATTGAAGCCGTCCTCACCCCTCCATGATGGCCACCATAGGGGGAAGAGTGACAAGCCTCCAATATGCTCAATTGTTCACCTTCCGGGACAAATCTTCTAATCACACCATCCATGCAAATTTTGAACAAGTACGGATCATCCCAATAAAAATCCAAACTATCCCGTTTGAGTTTCTTCTTTTGGTTGGAAGAGAGCTCACACGGGACAGTTTCGGTCACAATGAAGTTGGCGATGTCCGTGAACCACGGCATGTCACACATTGACAAAAAGAAGTTGCTCGTCGGGGAATGCGTCATTTATCTTAAGACCGTCACGTGGCCTCCCTTCTTCTTCTAACCGGGATAAATGGTCCGTAACTTGGTTCTCGCTTCCCCTCTGGTCCACTATTTCTAAGTCAAATTCTTGAAGAAGTAACACCCATCTCATCAATGTTGCATTGGAATCCTTTTTGGTCATTAAATATCTAAGGGCTGCATGGTCCGTGTGCACAATCACCTTGGCCCCCATAAGATAGGGCCGAAATTTCTCTATGGCAAATACAATAGCTAATAACTCCTTCTCTGTCACCGTGTAATTCCATTGAGCTTCATTCATAGTCTTACTTGGGTGCGGTTATGATAGGGGTAGTGGTCCACTTGTGTTGTAAGAGTTCAAAGGCCTCCATGCATTTTTCATCAAAAACGAACTTGGCATCTTTCTCTAGTGGCTTGCACAATGGATTCACAACACTATACCCATGTTTTGAAATCTTGTGGCCCAACACTATACCTTCTTCGACCATAAAATGGCATTTTTCCCAAATGAGAACTAGGTTAGTTTCTTCACAACGAGCCAAGACTCTATCAAAATTTACCAAGCATGCATCAAAAGAGTCACCAACCACACTAAAGTTGTCCATAAAGACCTCCAATATGTCCTCCACCACATCGGTGAAAATAGCCATCATGCAACGTTGGAAGGTCGCCGGAGCATTGCACAATCCGAATGGCATCCGGGAGAAAGCAAATGTTCCATAGGGGCATGTAAAAGTAGTCTTCTCTTGGTCCTCCGGGGAAATTAAAATATAATTGTAGCCCGAGTACCCATCCAAGAAACAATAGAATGCTCTCCCCGGGGCAATCAAGCATTTGGTCAAGGAATGGCAAGGGAAATGATCCTTGCGGGTCACCTTGTTGAGTTTCCGGTAGTCCATGCAAACCCTCCACCCGGGAATGGTTCGAGTGGGAATAAGTTCATTGTTGTCATTGTGCACGACCGTCATACCTCCTTTCTTTGGCACACATTGGACTGGAGAAGTCCACGAACTATCAGAGATTGGATAAACCACACCGGCGTCAAGCCACTTGATAACCTCTTTCTTTACCACTTCTTGCATCGCCTCATTGAGTCTTCATTGATGTTCAAGGGACGGCCTTGCATCCTCCTCCAAGATGATCTTATGCATGCAAAATGCGGGGCTTATTCCCCTAATATCCGCCAGAGTCCATCCTATTGCCCTTTTTCGCCTTTGAAGCACTCCAAAGTTGCCTCAACCTGGAGGTTAGTAAGGCAAGAAGAAAGAATAACTGGAAGAGTAGAATTAGAGCCCAAAAATTCATACCTGAGGTGTGGAGGAAGTGGCTTCAACTCCAACACCGGTGGCTCCTCAATGGATGGCTTAGTCGGTGGAGTTTTGCGATTTTCAAGATCCCTCAAGAGGATCTTCAACATTCATCATGGAACTTGTGTCATTTACAATCACAGATGTGACAATGTCCACAAGTGAACACACTTCCCTGCTATTGGGTTGTCTCATTGATTTTCAAACATGAAATACCACCTTCTCATCACCCACTCGGAATGTCAATTCACCTGCTTCAACATCAACCAAAGCCTTCCCCGTAGCTAAGAAAGGTCTCCCAAGAATAATCGGCACTTCAAAATCCACTTCACAATCCAATATGAGAATGTCGGCCGGCAATATGAATTTGTCCACCCGGACAAGAACGTCGTCAATTGTACCCAAAGGCCGCTTCATCGACCGATCCGCCATTTGAAGTCTCATTGAGGTTGGCCTAGGTTTCTCAATTCCCAAAGTCTTAAACACTGAATACGGCATCAAATTAATTCTAGCCCCCAAGTCACATAGGGCCTTAGCAAACTCCGCACTCCCGATAGTGCAAGGAATAGTAAAAGCTCCAGGGTCCTCAAGTTCCGGGGCCATAGAATGCACTATAGCACTAACTTGGTGTGTCATCCTTATTGTTTCACAATCCATAGAACGCTTCTTGGTGACTAAATCCTTCATGAACTTTGCGTAGCCCGGCATTTGTTCAAGTGCCTCCACCAAAGGCACATTGATTGTAAGGCTTTTCATCATATCTATTAACTTCTTGAACTGATTGTCACTCTTTTGCTTTGCTAACCACTGAGGATAAGGTGGAGGTGGTCTAGGCAAGGGTGCCTTGGCTTTTGGCACCACCGGCTCCGGATTATCAATTATGTGGTCCCTAGACGGGTTCACGGCCTCTTGAGTTTCCACCTCGGCCTCATCAATATCTATTCTCACTTCCTTGTTCACATTTGTCTCAACCACATCTTCAATAATCAAAGGATCCACATCTTCTTGGAGCTCAATATCATCATTCACCACTCGATTTTCATTTGAGGCCGGCATTTCAGCGCCTCTTCCACTTCTAGTTGTGACTGCCATTACATGATTATTGCCCCCCTTCGGGTTCACTACCGTGTCATTTGGTAGCGCACCCTTAGGTCGGGTATTTAATGCTTGAGAAATTTGTCCTATTTGCACTTCTAGGTTCCGGATAGATGTGTTATGAGAAGCCAATTGTGCGTCAGAGTCTTGGTTCTTTTTCATCTGCTGCTCGAACATCATCTCTATCCGCCCCATATCACTTCCGGAAGAACTAGACCCTTGCGACTAAAAGAGGGGTGGATTGTTTGGTTGTTGGAACATGGGGGGCCTTTGAAAGCCTTGCCCCCTACCACCATTATTCCACCCTCCTTGATTGTTATTGTTGTTGCTCCAATTGTTGTTGTTCCCGTTCCAATTGCCTTGATTGTTACCTTGGTTACCCCAATTGTTGTTCTGATTGTTGTTGTTCCAATTGTTACCGCCTTGTTGTTGGTTATTGTTATTCCAATTACCACCGCCTTGTTGATTGCCCCAGTTGCTTTGGGGACGCCATTGTTGATTCCCTTGATTTCCTCTATTTCCCTGGCAGTTATGGACATATTGACATTCCTCACTTTGATCATCATAGCACTCATTCGAATAACCACCACCATCATTGTTGTTGTCAAATTGCTCACCAATACCTTGAGGTTGTTGTTGCCCTCTTTGCCTCCTTTTTAGCATAGAAACATTTTCTATTGCATTGACTTGGCGCGGATTTTGAACTTGTTGCAATTGCGCCTTCGCCAACTGATTCATTGTTGTTGTAAGCTCGGCAATTGCTTGGCCATGATCATTCAATTCCTTTTGCAAATGGATGACCGTGGGGTCACCTTGGGGCACATTTGCTTGGCTTTGCCATGCCGAAGAAGTGTCGGCCATTTCATCAAGTACATCACAAGCTTCTTGGTAAGAAAATTTCATAAAGTTCCCACCGGCTAATTGGTTCACAATGCACTGATTCGTGGTGTTGATGCCCCTATAAAAAGTCTGCTGGATCATTGGCTCAGTCATGTCGTTGTTAGGGCACTCCTTCACCATTGTTCTATATCGTTCCCATATCTCGTGCAAAGGTTCCGTTGGCATCTGCTTGAAAGCTAGAATTTCATCCCAAAGAGCTGCCATATGACTTGGAGAAAAGAACTTGGCAATAAATTTGTCTGCCAATTCATCCCATGTGGTGATAGAATGATTAGGGAGCCTTTCTAACCAATCTAGCGCTTTACCCCGAAGAGAGAATGGGAAAAGCCTCAATCTCAACGCATCCTCGGACACGTTTGTTTGCTTACTCCCCCGGCAAGTATCTACGAATCCCTTCAAGTGCTTGTAGGCATTTTGGTCGGAGGCGCCCGTAAATACCCTCTTTGCTCGAGCAAGGTCAACATAAGATTTTTGATTTGAATGTTCCCCGCCCGAATTTGGGGAGGAACATGGCACGTGCATATCCTTGATTTGGCAGCACCCGAGGGACCGCTTTTAGAGGTGGCGGAGGAGGGTCTGGAACGTTGTCATTTATATTGGCCTGGCGGCCTCTTCTTGGTCCGGGAGGTACAAGAGGCACCTCCTCATATCCAATATCCTCTACCTCCTCCCCCGCGATCACGTTTCCAAGAGGGTCGTTTCCATTTAAAGCCATAGTACCTGATTAATTGACACAAACAAAATTAGTAAACAATAAGGAAAGAGAAGCAAAACACAAAACTAACCAAAAAGATTGTCAACACCATAAGCTCCCCGGCAACGGCGCCATAAAGTGATCGCTGCCGACTCAACACTACACTAAGGTAGGAAGAGCGGGTCGCAACAGCTTTTACCCGAATAGTGGTTCGGGATCGAATTTCCACAGGGAGCTAGTAATGGAGTTGTATTGTCTGTTTAATCTAGAATTGCGGTTCTGCTTCTAATATCACTTCAAACATCTTTGGTTTTGATTTTTATATCAACTATTATAAGACTAATGATTGAAGCTAAATTATGCTACGGGAATATTGCTAAGTTGTAATTAATATAGAGAAAGGCACTAGGGTCGTGGCATTGCCTAGGTGGATAATTAACGGGTAGATGCTACTAAGGGTAGATTGACATGTTTGGGGCTTATTCTATAACCGTTGCACAATTCTACCCACTCTCACACCTCTCGGTAGAGAGAGTGATTTTGCCCAATTGACTTTCTCAAGACCAATTGGGTAGGCCAATTAGACCAAGCAACTAGGGTTCAAGTAGGGTGATTACTCTCTCGAGGTTTAACCCGTTAATTGGGACTACCATTTGTCATGTGTTCATCCCAATTCCTTGTTGGGTCAATTTTGGGGTCATAGACTCTCTTTCTCAAGAAGAGTTTAAACCCACCAAGCTAGAATCAGTGTTTGCAACCACCAATCCTTAATTAAAATCTAAAATTAACCCAAATAGCAAACACCCAATATCAATCTTACCCTAGATGGCAACACCTATCAATTACCCACACTAGGGTTGAGCCACAACCCTAGCTAGTGAGTTTAGCTACACATGCTAGATGCGAAAATTAAAGAAATAGATGAAGAAGTAAATATATAAATTGATTGCTAAGAGGAAAATACAATATTGAAGAGTAAAAATGCCAAAAATGGCTAAACTAGGCGTTCTCACGAGCTCAGCAGCTTCAGAAAAACAAAACTTAACCTAAAAATGGAAAAAGGGTCTATTTGTACTGGGCTGGAAAAATTGGACAAAAATACCCCTGCGGGGTCAGCGCGGACCGCGCAAACATGACCGCGGCCGCACTGGCTCTTGAACTCTTTATTTCTGCTTCTCTGAAGTTGAGGACCGCAGACCGCGTAAAAATGTAGCGCGGCCGCGGTGGAAATTGGCGCGGCCGCACAGAAAGGAGCGCGGGCCGCATTGCTTAGAAGGGGACAAATTTAGGCTCTCTGAATCTCTGCTCCGCGGACCGCGTAAAAGTGTAGCGGGGCCGCGGAGCCTGACCGCAGTCCGCGTGGAAATGACCGCGGCAGCGTAGCCTCCCCTTGAATATTGCCATTCTCTGAACCTCCTAGTGCGGCCGCGTTCACAGTTGCGCGGTCTGCACTAGGGCCTCTTTTCCTGAACTTCCTTGGTCTTTGACACTTGAGCAGGTTTCACTCCTTTCTGAGCCGATACTTGATTTTTGTCGCTTTGTTGATCAAACCTGAAATCAAGTACAACTTGTGAGTGTTTTGGGACTATTTTGTAGCAATTGTATAACAAAATCGTAGGCAAGTAGGGATATAAAACACGTTAAAATCCTAACTGATCACAGACAAGGCACCTGAATTAGCCACATATTTGATTACATGCTTGCAGGGAACACACAACTAAGTTAGACAGGGTTTCAAATTATTGAAGGTAAATTAATTTAGCATTATCAATAAGTGGGATCATGTAGTCGCATAGAAAGAAGAAGCATGCTGAAAATTCAAATAGACTAATCGAATAAAGCATATAGAACAGTACAGAACAGAATAATAGGAGTTAAGGCATACCAGTTGAGAAGAAAGCAAACAGGAAGGCAATAGTAGTTAGAATCCAGAGAATCTGGCCTTGGCTTTCAGCCGGCCAAATAGTGCATAAATCAGAACAATAGAAAGAGAAAGCTCAAGTTTTTTTAGAGCATAGAGTTTGAAAGTTGTAAATTTGTTCTAAAAGGGATTGTCAAAGCGTCTTTAAATCAGAACAAGGGAAGGTTTTTTATAGCATACAATAGAGCAAAACGAATAAGGTAATGAACCAATAAGGTATGAAAATCAATTAACAATCAATTTAGGTCAACATGAAGCAATTAACAGGACAAAATCGAGTAAGTATCACTTAATTTAAGGAAAATCTCACACAGTATCAATCAGTGATTAAGAATAAGGTTAAATAAGGTAAGAACTAATTCCAAAATCAATTAGGAGTAAGAACACAAAATCAAGCCAGTAGTACGGATAATTAATCACATAAATAAGGTAAGAACAAGTAAAATATTAATAAGGAGATACTAGTACTAAAAGAAAAGTTGATTCCCAAACCCTAATTTAGGTAAGTAGAATTAATTAACACTTAATCGACAGAATTAAAGGTAAACAACCAAAAGATAATAGAATAAATAGTCAAATAATCGGAACCCTAAGAAATACAAAGACATATAGATGGATCTTGATTAAATCAAGTAAAAGTCAATCGAAAAAGTAAAGAGGAAAATCAGAGATGAAAACATTTAAATGCTAAAACCTTTTTTGCAGAAATCCATCAGAAATCAAAACCCTAGCTTTTAGGGTAAATGAAATCGGTCAATAATAATAGCAAAAACAGAAAATTTTAAGGGAGAAATACCAAACAAACACAAAATCGCTTTAGACCTAAATAGATTCAACCAAAAATAGCTAGGTTCATGCAAATAGACAGAAGCGAATCAAATCTGGCTTGAACCAGAGATTTGAAACCCCAAAAATACGAAAAACTCGTACTCACAGGTATTGTAGTGAACGTAGACGGAATAATCAAGAAATGAGAGACTTCGAACCAGATTTGGTTCGAGTCTCTTGAGATTCACATCAAGCAACATAGAAATCGTATAACTAGTAGAGAGGTGAGGCGAGATAAGGCATGAAATCGAAGGAAAACCCCATGAATCAAGGTGGATATTAGTGACGGTGGGCTAGGGTTAGAAGGGGGTGAGAGAGTGAAGAGATGAGAGAAGGGATCCAGAGGCGGCGAGTTGGGAGTAATGAGGGTTGGGCATAGGGGTCGATATAATTAAAACAGGAAAATTGATCCTGGATCGTTGATCTTCTTAGATCAACGGACAGGATTAAAATTAGGCTGGGTCAGGTTTTAAATGGGTATGGTATTTGGGTTATGGGTTAGGGTAATTGGGCTGGCTATTATTGGGATGGGAGGTCCGAAAATTTAATTAAAAAGGGCTATGTTTTAAATACCCATTTAATTTAATAAAATAATTTATAAATGATAAAAATGTCATTTGTGACTGAAAATGATTTAAAATAATTACTTACTATTATAAAAATATAAAAAGTCATTTTTTGTGTAAATAAGATAATTATGCACATATGGGCTATTATTGCAATTATAGCCTAAAGACACAAATATAGTTATTCATAAAATGGTTATAGCTTAATATGAATATAAATGATAAAAATCAAGTAACAAAACCCTTATAAAAGTATTTGTGATCCAATTAGTAATTATTTAGATAAGAAAATGCTGGAATAAATTAATTAAAGTCCTTTTTAAAATTGCCAAAAATTATGGAAAAATATTGGCTGATGCTCATACACTATTTTAAAAGTATATATGCATTTTAAAATATATGAGGGAAAAATTGGGTATCAACAGTTGCGCCTCTTTACCCGAGAAGGATGAAAGAGTTGTCGGGTAAAGAAATGATGACCAATTTTGACTGAATGGGATATTTGAAAAAATATAGGCCGCACCCTGGTCTCTGAGCGGCCTACATATCCCTGGTTTTACAGGTTTCATGCCATGTGTAGTTTTGGACACAACAGTGAATGAAACCGATGGAATTGTTATAGAAATAGTCTTATGTTTCAGAAAAGGTTCTTTCGGGAAGGATATTATCGGATAGGTTTACGCGGAGTTATGAAGGTGAATCTGTATTGTAACGGATGTATCATAGGGCAGGTATCTGAACGGTCATGGGGTAAAGGCGAGTAATTGGTGAGAATTGGTTATGTTTGAAATAATGGCAAGGTATAAATAGTATTAGCGGAAACCAGAGCGAAGGTTGCTCCTGTTTGAAGAACAGTTACCTCCTAGGTTTCCTACTAAACTTAAAACACGATGCATGCAAATATATAGATTACTGCGAGAATTTAAACATGATGCAAATTCCCTTTGGACCATGAAGGTTGTCTTTGGACAGTGAAGACGATGTCCTTAGACAATGACGTCCCGGGCCATGAATCATGAGATAAGGGATTCGCAGGCAATGAAATGATGTTCTCGGGCCATGAGAATGGTGCCTCTAAACCATGACTCCTTTGAATGATGATGTGCAGTATTGAGAGATCCTCAGGCCATGACATGGTGTCTCCAGGCTATGAGGATGATGCCTTTGGACTATGACACCTTTGGACAAATTGGCTATACATCAGCCCATAAAGTGCAGAGACATGATACCAAAGGTAATAATAAGGCAGAGCTTAGCCTCGTGCAGAGTTTGGGAGCAAAGCTTAGCCCCGAGAGAAGAAGATAATGCAAATTGAGAATAGAGAAACACTTATGCAGATGGAGACAATGCTTAGTCTCATGAGACGGCAGTGCTTAGCCTTATGCAAATAGGGATGGAGCGCTTAGCCTCATGGATGATTTGAGACAGGGCTTAGTCTCACGCAAAAAGAAGGCAGTGCTTAGCCTTGTGCAAATATGGAGGCAGGGCTTAGCCTCATGCAAGGATTGAGACAGAGCTTAGTCTCATGCAAAGAGAAGGCAAAGCTTAGCCTTATGCAGTTATGGAGGCAGGGCTTAGTCTCATGCAAATAGGGAGGCAGGGCTCAGCCTCATGCAACATTTGAAACAAGGCTTAGTCTCACGCAAAAAAGAAGGAAGTGCTTAGCCTTATGTAAATATGGAGGACGGGCTTAGCCACATGCAAGGATTGAGACATAGCTTAGTCTCATGCAAAGAGAAGGCAATGCTTAGTCTTATGCAGGTGGGGAGGCAGGGCTTAGCCTCATGCAAGAAACGGGAGGCAGGGCTTAGCCTCATGCAAGGGAAGGCATTGCTTAGCCTTATGCAATAGACAAATAGCAAATAGGAGCAGAATATTTCTTAGTTGGAGATATATTTGCGCATGGCGGTTTGGTTGTTATGAAGGTGATGATTTAAGGCGTACGTACTTGTAGTTATTCCTTGTCTTTGCATTAGAAGAAATTTGTGAGTTTTGCGGGGAGGTTGGTTCGTGCCTTTGTCTGCTTGTTTTGCTTTGCTTTGCTCTGAAGGCCCTGTTCGAGTTTCCCTGTGTAACACCTGGCTGCCATAGAAACAACGTTTTCAAAAAATATGCCCTTATTGGTGAATAGAGTTATTTTAGAAACCATAGTAGTATATAATATCAAGTTAGTTAGATGAATCAGTGACTGTAACACTTTTAGAGACATTGCGGCGCCTTGCATTAGAATTTTGAGGGTCCTCCTCAAAATTCTACCCCAGTTTGGTGAGTGATCCTTCGGCCGTTATGCGGGTAACGAAGTTTGTTAGATCTGCTCTGCAATTTTGAGAATCCATCTCAAGATTTAATTAAGATGTGACCGAACCCACAAGGCTGCCTAGGTATCCCCTCTTAAACGGGAATCAGGTCAAGCGTAGTTCAGTTACATCAGATGAAGGAATATAAACAATCTAAACATAGTATCTCTTGACTGCATAAACGGGAATCAGGTCAAGCGTAGTTCAGTTACATCAGATGAAGGAATATAAACAATCTAAACATAGTATCTCTTGACTGCATCTGAATTGATAGGCTTTGGCCAAACTTCTCCGTCCATTTCTGCAAGTGTAATTGTTGCTCCTGTTAGCACCCTGTGAACCATGTAGGGACCTTGCCAGTTGGGTGAAAATTTCCCTTTGGCTTTATCTTGATGTGGGAAGATCCGCTTCAGCACCAGCTGCCCCTGTGTGAATTGTCTTGGTTTGACCCTTTTGTTGAAAGCTCTGAATATTTTGTTCTGATAAAGCTGATCGTGACATACTGCATTCATTCTTTTTCCATCTATGAGGGCTAGTTGCTCATAGCGGCTTCTTATCCATTCTGCAGCACTGAGTTTGGCTTCTTGTATGATCCTTAAAGACGAAATTTCTACCTCGAAAAGAATGACAGCTTCGGTACCATAAACCAACAAATAGGGAGTTTTCCCAGTTGATATGCGGACTGTGGTACGGTACCCCAATAGGGCAAAGGGTAACATCTTGTGCCATTGCTTGTGATTTTCTACCATTTTCCTTAGTATCTTCTTGATGTTCTTGTTGGCAACTTTCACGCCTCCGTTCATTTGAGGCCTGTATGCTATAGAGTTTTTGTGCTTGATTTTAAAAGTTTCACACATGGATTTCATTAGATCACTGTTGAGATTGGCGGTATTGTCAGTGATGATGGACTCGGGAACCCCGAATCGACAAACAATACAATCCTTGACAAAATCTACGACGACTTTCTTGGTTACTGCTTTGTAAGATGCAGCCTCCACCCATTTTGTGAAGTAATCGATGGCCACTAAAATGAACCTTTGCCTGTTTGAAGTAGTAGGCTCGATCGGACCGATGACATCCATTCCCCAGGCAGGTAAATGCCAAGGTGCACTTGTTGCATTGAGTTCATTTGGTGGTACCATTATCATGTATGCATGTATCTGGAATTGGTGGCACTTCTGGACGTACCAGATGCAATCTATTTCCATAGTCATCCAAAAATATCCCGCTCTGAGTTTCTTTTTGGCTAGAACAAAACAGTTCATATGTGGGCCGCATGTTCTAGGATGTATCTCCTCGATCAATTTGGAAGCCTCTTTTGCGTCAACACACCTTAACAATCCCAGATCAGGAGTTCTTCTGTAGAAGGTTCCTCAGCTTTAGAAGAAGTGATTGGACAGCCTCCACAATGTGCATTTCTAAGTATGGTTCGCCTTTTCTGGGTATTCTCCTTTTGCCAAATATTCCTTGATGTCGTGGAACCAAGGTTTTCCATCAATTTCTTCTTCAACATGGGCACAGTATGTCGGCTGATTATGGATCCTCATCAGAATGGGATCGATGAAATTCTTGTTTGGATGTTGTATCATTGATGACAAAGTAGCCAGTGCGTCTGCGAACTCATTCTGGACTCTTGGAACATGTTTGAATTCTATCTTTTTGAACCTCTTCATCAATTATTGCATATGATACAAGTATGGAAGTATCTTGGTGTTTTTTTAGCTCATTCTCCTTGAACCTGATGTACCAGGATATCCGAGTCACAAATTACCAGCAACTCTTGTATATTCATATCGATGGCCAAATTGAGCCCTATGATGCAAGCCTCATATTCTGCCATATTGTTGGTGCACGGAAACCTAAGATTTGCGAATACCGGATAATGTTGATCTGTCTCTGATACCAAGACCGCTCCAATACCCACTCCCTTGAAGTTGGCAGCTCCGTCGAAGAACATTCTCCAACTGTCATAGGCTTCAGCAATGTCCTCTCGTACGAATGACACTTCTTCATCAGGAAAATATGTTTTAAGTGGTTCGTATTCCCCTCCCACAGGATTTTCAGCAAGGTGGTCTGCCAATGCTTGTCCTTTGACTGCCTTCTGAGTTACATAGATAATATCGAACTCGCTTAACAATATCTGCCACTTGGCTAACTTCCCGGTTGGCATGGCTTCTGAAAGATGTACCTTAGAGGATCCATTCTTGATATGAGGTAGGTGGTATAGGCACAGAAGTAATGCCTCAATTTCTGAGCTGTCCATGTCAAAGCACACCGCGCTTCGTAAGGTATGAACTTCTTACTCAAGTAATATATGGCTTGCTCCTTTCTTCCTGTCTCGTCATGTTGTCCCAAAACACAGTCGAAAGCCCCATCTAATACGGACAGATAGAGTAGCAAAGGTCTCCCAGGTTCTAGTGGAACCAGGACTGATGGCGTGGACAGGTATTCCTTAATTTTGTCAAAAGCCCTTTGACAATATGCGGTCAAACTGGTTTCAGCATCCTTCCTCAACATTTTGAAGATGGGTTCACATATTACTGTGGACTATGCTATGAAGCGGCTGATGCAGTTGAGACGTCCCAGGAAGCTCATCACATCCTTTTTTCTCTTTGGTGGTGGTAACTCTTGGATAGCCTTAACTTTGGACGGGTCCAACTCGATTCCTCGGCAGCTGACGATGAATCCAAATTAATTTTCCTATAGTAACCCCGAATGCACATTTTGTGGGGTTCAGTTTTAAATTGTACCTTCTTATCCTGTCAAAGAACTTCCTCAAGTCTATTATGTGATCTGTGACCCTATTGGATTTGATGATGACGTCGTCAACATACACCTCTATTTCCTTGTGTATCAAATCATGGAAAATGGTCGTCATGGCTCTCATGTAGGTAGCCCCAGCACTCTTTAGACCGAATGGCATCATTTTGTAGCAGTACACTCCCCACTGTGTAATGAAGGCTGTTTTCTCTGCGTCTTCTTCGTCCATCTAAATCTTATGATAACCCGCGAGCAATCTATAAAGGACTGGAGTTCATGCTTGGCGCAATTGTAAATCAGAATTTGTATATTTGGCAGTGGGAAATCATCTTTGGGACTTGCTCTATTTAAATCCCGATAGTCAACACACACCCTGACTTTCCCATCTTTCTTCGGAACCGGTACGATGTTGGCTAACCATGTTGGATACTCAACTACCCTGAGGACTTTGGCCTTGATCTGCTTAGTGACTTCTTCCTTGATTTTTAGGCTCATGTCTTGTTTGAATTTTTTGAGTTTCTGCTTTACCGGAGGACATATTGGATTGGTAAGCAACTTGTCAGCCACTATGGATGTGCTCAGGCCTGTCATGTCATCATATGACCATGAATAAATATCCTGATATTCTTTCAGGAAATGAGTGTATTCTTCCTTTTCTGACGATGATAGGTGAATGCTTATGCGAGTCTCCCTGACAGTTTCGGCGTCTCCCAAATTGATTGCCTCGGTTTCGTCCAGGTTGGACTTAGGTTTGTTCTCAAAATTCTCAACCTCTCTAACAACTTCCTCAGCTATTTCATCTTCCTCTTCCGAATCACTATCCTCATGTTGCGATGTCACATTACATGTCACAATCATTGGTTTATCAGGAAAAGTAATAATAATACCGTAGAAGAAAAATGTAAAAGGTAGTAATAAATACTAAATAACAATGCACTAATTAAATTTTGAAAATATCCAAAACAGGTACGGCTCGATGACTCGAGCAAATATTTCGAAACAAAATGCGTCTTCAAACAAAATACTGGAAATATATTAAATGCCTAGCATGGCTATTAAAACAGGTCACGCTAATCGCCAAGCTACCCAGGAACTCGACGGGCCCAGGATGGTGCGGCAGTCCAATTCCTGAGAACAAGTCCCTTCGCCACGGTTTGAATGGAGAGGCCTTCCTCCTCCTCCTCCTCCTCCTCTGTAGATCCCCATATTGTGTCGGCCTAGTGAAAAGTCTGGCTCAGATGCGGCACTGGCTGCTCGAGAGGGTAATAAGGACAACGCCATGGTGGCGACTAATAATTATATTCTTTCCAAGTATATGGATATCCAATCCCAAAGGTCGTGCCGTCACGTTTCAACTGTATTGGTTTGGTAATGCCATGGAGTTTCTTCCCAAGCCCTTTGCCGGGTTCATACCTAGACCATGCTAGTATGTTTTCCATTTTGTTTCTCCACCACTTATCTTTCTCAATTGTGTTGACATGCTCATGCGATGATAAGTCTCCCCACCTAGCCTTCATCTATTCTCGACAACCGGGATAGTTTGACTGGTGTAAATGGGGTTACTTCCATCTCCGTGAATGATTACCTCCTGATGGTTCCATTCAAACTTCACGGCTTGGTGTAGCATGGAAGCCACAAACCCAGCGACAAATATCTAAGGTCGTCCCAATAGAAGATTGTATGTAGCAGATATGTCTAATAATTGGAACTCAACATCGAACCAAGTCGGCCCATCTGCAGACAAAGGTTAATTTCCCCGATTGTGGCCCTTTGAGACCCATTAAATGCCTTCATGTTCATACTCCTTGCTCGTATCTCATGGAAATCTTTGCCCAACCTTTTCAGAGTAGTCAATGGGAAAATATTGAGGCTTGAACCCCCATCTATTAAGATTCTGGCAATGAATTTGTCTTCAAACTATACTGTGATATGCAGTGCCCAGTTGCAACTTAATCCTTCAGGCGGTAATTCATCTTCATGGAAGGTGATCTTGTGACTCTCCAGTAGGGTGCCCTACCATATTGGCCATCTCTCCACTAGTGATGTTGTTGGGTACATAAGCTTCATTCAACACCTCCATCAGAGCACTCCTATGCGCCTCAGATTTTGCAATAGCGACATGATGGATATCTGGGTGGGAGTATTGTTCAGATGATCGACGATAGAGTATTCCCTTGCCTGTACTTTCCTCCAATGATCATCTGGACCGGTTTCAATGATGGGTTGTTCGGTAGCAGTTTCCTTGCCTGTTCCTCAAAAATTTTCAGGTGTATAGATCCTTCCAGTTCTGGTCATCCCCTGTGCAGTACCAGACTCTTCCATCTTTGTATTTCCTTTTCTCCTAGCTTTAGCAACATAATCCCAGGGTATGGCGTTGGACTTGAAAGGAGGTGTGGGTGCTACCGTAACAGTGAAGGGTGTGGGTATTTCTACTTCAAATGGAGCCGGTGTAGTCGTAGGTGCTATTACTTCAATTTCAAACGGGACTGATGCAGCTACTTCAACTTTGACTGGCGGCTGTATCTATACCACAATAGGAGTGAGTGTGACTGCAGGTTTAGGGTCATCACCTTCCCGAATAAGCCTAATCGACCCCTCAGGATCCCATTCTTCATTAGTTTCTATCACATTGACTCCTTCGCCCCTATGATCTGGGAGGGGATTGTTGGGGACATTTGGTGCGGCTTCCTTTGCTTGTGTGACTTTGGTATCAATCAGGGTTTGAATCTTATCTTTCAGGGTGCGGCATTCATCGATAGTATGCCCTTTCATGCCAAAATGGTATGCACAGGTTTTGTTTGGATTGACCCACTGGGAGGAACTTTCCATTGCAACAACAAGAATGTGGGTGTATCCGGCAGAATTCAATCTTTCATATAGTTGGTCAATTGGTTCAGCAATAGGGGTGTATTGTTTGGGCGTCCTGCAATCAAAATTGGGTCTGGGTTTTAGATAGTTTTGACGAGTTGGAGGTGAATGGTATTAGGCTGGCTGGGTGTTATAGGTGTGATAGGCGGTAGTGGGTTGAGAATATCTCGGAGGTGAGGGTTGGTATGTAGGTGGAGGTGTTTTGTATGTGAATGCAGATTTTGGGCCTTGGGCCACCATCACCGCCCCCACTTCTTTCTTCTTCGATATACCCCCTGATTGTAATGCTTTGTTCGTAGCCTGCAATGCCTCAAAATTTGTCACCATCCCACTCTTGATCTCTTATTCAACCTTTTCTCCGAGTTTGATGATGTCGGAGAACTTGTGATTTTCGATGACCATTAACCTTTCATTGTATTAGGGATCCTGGGCCCCGACGAAGAATTTGTTCATCTGCTCTTCTTCTAGTGTCGGCCTGACTTTTGCAGCTTCTGACCTCAATTGAGTAGCATACTCGCGAAATGTCTCTGTTGGTTTCTTCATTAGATTTTGTATGTAGAAGACATTCGGCGCATTCTCTGTGTTAAACGTGAATCGATCCATGAATTCTGATGCCATACTCACCCAATTAACCCACTTCCTTGGATTCTGACTGATATGCCAAGATAGGGCATCTCCGGTGAGACTCCTCATGAACAGCTTCATGTGAATCCTTTCACTTTTCCTAACTCCCACGAGTTTATCACAGTATGTTATCAAGTGTACCTTCGGGTCACCCGTTCCGTCAAACATTTCGAACTTAGGAGATTTGTAACCCTCTGGTAGTTCCACGTCTGGTTGAATGCACAGATCATCATGATTCAGACCTTCAATTCCTTTGCCTCTTTCAACACCCTGGACTCGGCTTGTGAGCTTCTTGAGCTCTTCGACCATGTTCGTTATGAGCAGGTACTTCTCGGTAAATTCTAGAGCATATGATGTTGGTTGAGTAGAGTGAGGTAAGGTTTCCACATACATGGGATTGTTGTGGTGGGTGCCTGGGGTTGGAGTGTAGTGGTGATCATTGGTTGAGTTTTGCGGATCAGGGATAGGTTTCGGGATATTCTGAGGAGTATGGTAAGTGGTTTGTGGGTATCGGGTAGGAAGATGTTGGTGCTGAGAGGGAGTGGGTATTGGTAGAGGATTAGGATTTTGGGGAGGAGTTGCGTATTTATGTGGTGCGGGAGGATTTTATGGACGTTGATTTGGTGTGTTTTGAGGAAGTGCCGGGTTTTGAGCATTTTGTTGGTTAACGTCTGGGACGTTTAGGGTGAGGGAGAGGTTTTCCAAGTTGCAGACCTGCTCATGTTCTCCTTGCAACTCCAATATTTTCTGTTCCAATCGTAGGACCAAATTATCTTGGGCCGGAGTACTCCGACCGTCTAATGTTTCAACATTCTCAGCATGTACAGCATTTTCTTTCTGGATACCACTCATATAATCTATCTTAGCTTTTCCTTTGCTTTTCTGATTACTTGGAGGAGGAGGAGGTGAAGGGCCTCTAGATCTGGTGTGATATGTTGACGATGCCAGTACGTGTAAACCAACCTTAGGGGATGTGAATAATCAAAATACAAAAACAAAAGGTAGACAAGTCAGTAAGGATTCTAAAAAACATTTGTAGGATTTAAACACATATTGTGGAAACGTAAATCCACGTCCTAATTTGGGGAACCGTGTTGTGCCCGAGGTAGGCTTAGCGACAATTAGATTTGGAGAGATTTAATGCTGATAAATGCCTTATTTCATTAATGTAATAAATAAGATGAACCTAAAAACAATGATAAATAAATGTGTTACTAATGGCATTTGCCTTGTTACATTTGAATTCCCAAAATGACTCAAAATAGATAAACCTAATCTACTTGGTCCCGGAGGAGCCTTCCCATATTTGGCCCTCTTGGCTCCATCAATCAGATTCCCCAGGTCGTGTATGTCCAGCGGCAAGTATGCCCTTGCTAGATGTCCTCCTTTGTTGCCCTCTGCATTCTGACAATCTACGACCCTTATCCTCATCTTCCCTTCCAGTTCCATTAGACCATGCTCCAAGTACTCCAACCTTTTTGCCGACCTTGTAGCCATTTCATTCCACTCGTTGATTGATTCCATGTCGAACTTGTGTCGCTCCAGATGCTTGGCTTCGGATTCAAGGACCCTCTCGTGTAGCCTCTCATACATCACTTGTGCTTCAGCGATTTCATCTATGACCCTGTTTCCTTGACCAACCCTTGGTTCGAATATTCCTGCTATGTTATCTTCTAACCATGATGGGTTGAAGTACACATGACCGGCGTGATATCGATCCGGCTCGATGGTGTCCTTTTCCACAATAACCTTCAAATGCCGCATGTGTTTGGCCTCACATATGTATGGAATGGCGTCATCCTGAAAATCAGCTCTGCAATGACTCATTTTGGAGACTCGTGGTATGACTTGTTTTCTACCAGCTTGTATCATAACCCCGATATGGACATAGGGATGTATTCCCCTTAACCCAATCAACACCAAGTACGGAACATCCCTAGATCTGATGATTAATTCATCGGTAGGGAACCACTCGAACATCCGGTGAACTTGGTCCTCGCTCAAATTGTTGAAAAACTGTGTCCATTCTGTAGCATTCTCTGGTTGCGCAAATCTGTCTGGGATAAAGATCATTCTTTTAGGATGGTGGAAGGATATGTAATCGTTCCATGCTTTTCATGGAAACTCTTGGCAGTATTGACCCATCTGAAGATGTTCTAACAACCAAATCTATAGTAGCAAGTTACAACCCAAAGTGTTTGAACCCTTTCTTGCAATGATCCAGAGCCCGGTATATGTCTGATACAATCATCGGGACAATAGTATAGGTTTGTCCCTAGATTCCCTCCATTAAGGCTTTGGATACCACGGCCAAGCTGGTGTGAATTATGTCACCTTGGCTTGGGAACACAATCATACCCAGAAAGCGAATGATGAATACAATAACCCTGCGATGAGTCCAACCTAGGGAAGTGATGGAGAATTCCTCATGAAAGATACGATAAGATTTGTTGTGTCCGTATCGTTCATAGAGTAAGTCAAAGGGTATGTAAGACTTCTTCAAGCACTCCAAGTCCTCATTCTTTATCAGGCCCATCATTTTCAGAAACCCCCTAGTATTGCAATTTTTTGGTACTAGTAAATCGGGACTATCCCATGCTAATCCAGCGAACCCTCCGATTTCCTCCAGCAGAGGAGTCATTTCTATGTCACCAAAATGGAATACATCTCTTTCTCCGTCCTAGAACATAGTAGCAGCTTCGATCAACATGTTGTTTGGTTGGATGTCCAATATGGAAGGTAGATTTTCAAGAACCCTTTTCACGTGATTTTTATCGCTTGGCGAGAGATTTTCCCACCTGTTTAACAACAATTGTGGTATGCTTCGGACCGTACCGAACCTGGGGACTTTGTGCCTCATTTTTTTAAAAATAAATAGAGTTATACCCTTGCCCCCTATGGATTAGACTACATACACTTTAACGATTAGCATGTCGGCATTTTATCTCTCCAAATAATACACATATTGTGATTGCGCCCATTGGGATAATGGAAATCCCAGTGGACTTTGGACAAGGCTTTCTTAGAGGGTTATTATGTGGACAACACAATAACCCCGGCTAGGTTTGAACATGATGCATGTACAGTTATTTATCAGAGCAAGGTTTCTATCGAAGTCTAGACTGGTACCCTCAAGCGGACAACTTGAGGGGGAAAGGCATGGAACCATCGACTGCACCGTTGATCGACTAGTTTTACCGCAAATAAGCCTTTCCAAATTTAAAGGGTGATTTTAGGATAAGCGTGGACACTCATCAAGTGCCGCTATGGTATTAGTACGCACGAGTGGAATATGATGTTGAGCATGGAGTTATGCAAAAAGAAAATAACAAGTTTCCAAGTATTTGCATGATGAATAATGATAAAATACGGTATTTAATAATTGTAAAGACAGTTAAGAAACGGAAAACAAGGAGATAAGTCAGTTTCCATAGTAAAAGTGATAAAGCAGGCGAGGGAGGTCATAAATGAATAAGGATATACTAATAAATTCACATAGAATGGGAAGGGGTGTGCAAGTATTAAAGACATGCTTAAAGACTAATTCTTAGGCAAGTTCGTTATGGTAAGAGCCTAAAGATATCCCCATAAGAATTGCCATGTTGTCGTGCCCCCTTTTTCTCGCGAAATTGGGTTTCGATATTTCTGGTACAACTCTTTTCCTTTTGCGACAAGGTATGGGATTTGAAGAGTCGCCACCTAATGGATTTAGGTGCGTTAGGGCACCTAAAGTAGTTAACTCATGAAAATAGTTTACATCACCAGATATCGGGTAAGTGCTCAAAATTACCTTGAGGGAAGGTGTTAGGCACCCCTGAGGTCCACAACGGTGGGTCTCGGCCGAACTTAAATTAAGCGAATTAGTCTTAAAAGGGGAGAAAAACAAATAAGACAGATACAATATTCAACTTATTTTTACACAAGAGTATAGGGGGTGGTCCTATGTTTTTTAACCTATAGGATCATTCCATGCAATGCTTTGCAACTACCTCAACGCGGGGTTTTACTCATAGCATTAGCTCATGGGCTATCATTTCCCTTACTACCCAATTACTATCTTTCAATTGTTACATAAGCGTTCTAGTAGCTTCTAACTCGTGCCTTATGCGTGCATTACCCGTCCCTTTCCTATGGTCCTGGAGGTTTTTAGGACCTCTATTAGGGGTGGTTCTAGACTTACTTATGTTGCTTAAATGAGAAAAGCTAGGCGACAAACAAAATTCAAATAGGACTATCATGTAAGGAGCAAATAAGGGCTCATATTACCCTCCACAAGTAGATAACAAGTGCACGCAGTTAAATCAGCAAACATTGTTAATTTAGGATCCTATAGGCAGGATATCTAGATGAGCAGAAACATAATGCAAGACAACATTTTTATTAAGGCGCGCATTGGGACCAATAAATTTGCCTACTGATTTTATTAAACCTTGAATTTAGGCATTTTCAAGCAGTAAGATATCACAATTTTAGGCCAAGAATTATTAGTAACCCTTACGAATTTGCTAAGTGATAACCAGAATCCTATAGGCATGGTATCTACAATTGTTAATTATAGACCTATAACATGGTTTCTAAGCGAATTACTGATGTGAAATCGTATAAACAGGCTTTATCTTTTTAGATCCTACATGTTTGCTTTCTAAGTTGCAGATTAATTTAACTCCTATAGACATGATTTCTATGTGTTGACTTGGTTTAAACTCCTGTAAACATGGTTTCTAGGTTCACAAACTGATTTTACCCTATAGGCATGACATCTATTGGTTTAAATCCTATAGAAATGATTTCTAGGTTTTGAAACTAATTCCTTTCATTCCTATAGGCATGGTATCTAGGTTGAAACTGATTTTTTACCTCCTATAGGCATGATATCTATTAATCACACGGGGGTAGAATTTTAAACACATTGCTAGAAAAGTTTATTAATTCGCACAAATTGGATCCTATATAGATAATCACTAATGCATGTTGGGATTGGAAATATGTGTAGATCCTATGAACATGATTTCTAATGCAGAGTAAACAGGAGGCCTATAGGCAGTATCTCTATTATGCAAAAATGTGGTAGTACGGAGTCACAAACAATCAGGAAAATCTTATAACTTTAAACAAGTAGGAACATTCACATAATCAAACCAATAAACCTATAGGCAGGATTTCTACTCGAGTTTCAATCAAAGATATAGAAAAACCCCCAAACTTTTACTAATAAACCCCAGATCTGTTTATTACAAAGATATTACAGCCCAGAATGAATAAATTACATAACAATATCTATCACACTATAGGGAGCCTTAGCAGGCCCAATATAAACATGGGAACCAGGCCTTTAAACACAATAGCTCTGAAACATTAGCAGTGATCTATTCACAATACATTAAACCAGGCTTCTAGTGTGTCAAAGTTCCCAAAGATCCTCAGGGACCCCGGGCAATGCTCACACCAGAACCACATATTCAACACAAAATTCATAAAAGATTGGAAAACCAACACCAATGTTTCATAGTTCAAAGGAGTCTCATGGACCCTAGGCAGTGCTCACACTGCGGGTGGTAGGAACCTAGATAGCTAAGAGTAGAAGTTTGAAAACAAGTGCATCAGGGGTAAGGGGACAGGGATAGAATATTGCTTAATTTCAGAAGCAAACAGATTCAAAATACACAGTTGCAAACAGTACTGCATCAAGAAACAAACAAAGTCCATGTTCAGAACATAGTTCAAATAAATTTGCATTTTTCATTAGGCTAGATCCTTATGCTAATATTAAACAATCATTGCTTAAGTACAGAAAGAAGCAGTAAGCTGACATTGCACCTAAATTAGCCACATATTTGATTACATGCTTGCAGGGAACACACAACTATGTTAGACAGGGTTTCACATTATTGAAGGTAACTTAATTTACCGTTATCACTAAGTGGGATCATGTAGTCGCATAGAAAGCAGAAACATGCTGAAAATTCAAATAGCCTAATCAAATAAAGCATATAGAACAGAATAGAATAATAGGAGTTAAGGCATACCAGTTGAGAAGAAAGCAAACAAGAATGCAATAGCAGTTAGAATCCAGATAATCTGGCCTTCGCTTTCAGCCGGCCAAATAGTGCAGAAATTAGAACAATAGAAAGAGAAAGGTCAAGTTTTTTGAGAGCAGAGAGTTTGAAAGTTGTAAAGTTGTTCTAAAAGTGATTGTCAAAGCGTCTTTAAATCAGAACAAGGGAAGGTTTTTCATAGAACACAATAGAGCAAAACAAATAAGGTATGAAAATGAACTAACAATCAATTAAGGTCAGCATGAATCAATTAACAGGACAGAATCGAGTAAGTATCAGTTAATTTGAGGAAAATCTCACACAGAATCAATCTGTGATTAAGAATAAGGTTAAATAAGGTAAGAACTTATTCAGAAGTCAATTAGGAGTCAAAATAGAAAATCAAGCCAGTAGTACGGATAATTAATCACATAAATAAGGTAATAACAGGTAAAATGTTAATAAGGAGATAGTGGTACTAAAATGAAAGCTGATTCCCAAACCCTAATTTAGGTAAGTAGAATTAATTAACCCTTAATCGACAGAATTAAAGGTAAATGGGAAAAAGACAGTAGAATAAAGAATCAAATAATCGAAACCCTAAGATATACAAAGACATATAGATGGAGCTTGATTAAATCATGTATAAATCAGTCGAAAAAATAAAGAAGAAAATCAGAGATGAAAACATTTAAATGCTAAAACCTTTTTTGCAGAAATCAAAACACTAGCTTTTAGGGTAAATGAAATCGGTCAATAATAATAGTAAAAATAGAAATTTTTTTGGGAGAAATACCAAATAAACATAAAATTGCTTTAGATCTAAATAGATTCAACAAAAAATTGCTAGGTTCATGAAAATAGACAGAAGCGAATCAAATCTGGTTTGGACCAGAGATTTGAAACCCAAAATATGAAAAACTCGTACTCATAGGTATCAGAGTGAAAATGGACGAAATAATCGAGAAATGAGAGACTTTGAACCAGATTTGGTTCGAGTATCTTGAGATTCACATCAAGCAACATAGAAATCATATAACCTGTAGAGAGGTGAGGCCCGATAAGGCATGAAATCGAAGAAAAACCCCATGAATCGAGGTGGATATTAGTGAAGACGGGCAAGGGTTAGAGGGGGTGAGAGAGAGAGGAGATGAGAGATGGGATGTAGAGGCGGCGGGTTGGGAGAAACGAGGGTAGGGTTTAGGGGTCGATATAATTAAAAAAGAAAAATTGATCATGTACCGTTGATCTTCTGAGATTAACGGCCAAGATTAAAATTAGGCTGAGACGGGTTTTAAATGGGTAGGGTATTTGGGTTATGGGTTAGGGTAATTGGGCTGGCTATTATTGGGATGGAGGTCCGAAAATTTAATTAAAAAGGGCTATGGTTTAAATACCCATTTAATTTAATAAAATAATTTATAAATGATAAAAATGTCATTTGTACACGAAATGATTTAAAATAATTACTTAATATTATAAAAATATAGAAAGTCATTTTTCGTGTAAGTAATGTAATTATGCACATATGGTCTATTATTGCAAAGTTATTGTAATTATAGCCTAAAGACACAAATATAGTTATGCATAAAATGATTAAAGCTTAATATGAATATAAATGATAAAAATCAAGTAACAAATCCTTATAAAAGTATTTATCATGCAATTAGTAATTATTTAGATAAGAAAATGCTGGAATAAATTTATTAAAATCCTTTTTAAAATTACAGAAAATTATGGAAAATACTGGTTGATGCTCATGCACTATTTTGAAAGTTTATATGCATTTTAAAATATATGAGGGAAAAATTGGGTATCAACACCTATTTGTGGAATTTGTGGCTGGATGGCTACGTGATGAGTATGAAGTGACTGCGAGATGTGTTCATATGGTTTGAATGTGACTGATAACTAGGTATTTTGACGTGTTTCATGCTCCTTCCTTCTTACGCTTTGATTATAAATTGTTACAAAATAGTCCCAAAAGGCTCATAAGTTGTGCTTGATTGCAGGTTTGATCGACAAAGTGACGAAATGTCAAAGATCGGCTCAAAAGGAGTGAAATCTGCACAAGTACCAAAAACAAGGTAAACTCAGGACAAACAGGCCTAGTGCGGCCGCACTACACTTTGTGCGGTCCGCACTAGGGAGATTCAGAGAGCAGATCTTAAGGCATAAAACCTAGTGCGGTCGCAGTCCATTCTGTGCGGTCTGCAGTAGGTAGATTCAGAAAATGGAAAAACCAAGCTTCAAGCAACGCGGCCGCAGTACACATTATGCGGTCCGCGGCGAAGGCTCCGTGGCCGCACTACCATTATGTGCGGTCCGGAAGAGAACTTCAGAGAGTTGAAATTGCCATGGTTCAAAGCCATGCGGTCCGTAGTCATGTTTGTGCATACCGCGCTAGTTGCCTCTGCAGCCGCAGTCCACTCTGCGCGGTCCGCGGAGCCCGAGTTCAGAGAGCCAAGATTTGAAGATCAAGAGCCTAGTCCAGCCGCCGTCCATTTTGCGCGGCCCGCACTGACCCCGCAGGGGCATTTTTATCTAGTTTTTCCAGCTCAGTATAAATAGAACCTTTTTCCATTTTTAGGGTATCTGTTATTTTATTTTAGCAGCTGCGCTCGTGAGAACATCATCTGTAGCCATTTTTGGCATCTTAGCTTGGATTTAACGATAGATTCTTGTACTATACTTTAGTGTTTAATAATATGACTTTTTCTTCATCTATTTCTCTATTTTCTTGTTCAAGCATGAGTAGCTAAACCCAATAGCTAGGGTTGTGGCTCAACCCTAGTGTGGGTAATTGATGGGTGTTGTTATTTAAGGTTAGATTGACTATGGGTGTTTGTATTTGGGTCAATTTTATGGTTTAATTTATGAATTGGTGGTTGCAAACACTGGTTTATACTAAGTTGACCTGGCTCTTCTTGAGAAAGAGAGCCTAAGTCTCCAAAATTAACCCAACAAGGAATTGGGATGGACTCAAGAGAATTGATAGTCCCAATAAAAGGGTTAAATCTCGAGAGAGTAATTACCCAACTTGAACCCTAGTTGCTTGAGCTAATTTGCCTACCCATTTGGTCTCGAGAGAGTCAATTAGGCAAAATCACTCTCTCTACCAAGAGGTGTGAGAGTGGGTAAAATTGTGCAACGGTTATACTATTTCCCCAGTCATGTCAATTAAGCCTTAGAAGCAATTACCCGTCAATTAGCCACCTAGGTGGACGTCACTACCCTAGTGCCCCTTAATCCATTAGATACAACTCTTAGCAATTATCTCTTAGCGTAATCTAGTTTCAATTCTAATTAGTAGTTTTATAATAGTAGTTTATAAAAGAAAACCTAAAAATGTTGGAAGTGACATTTGGAACCATTACACGATTATAGACTAAATAGATACATCAACTCCCTTTTTAGCTCCCTGAGGAATTCGATCCCGACCCTCATATTGGGTAAAAGCTATTGCGACCCTCTCTTCCTACCTTGTAGTAGCATGGAGTTGGCAGCGATCAACTTTTTGGTGCCATTGCCGGGGAGCTAACGGTTTTGGCTATCTATTTAGTTAGTTTTGTGTGTTGTTCTTCTTTCCTTCTTTGTTACTAATTTGTGTGTGTGATTGCTACAGGTACCAAAATGACTTTAAATGCAAATGACCCTCTTAGAAATGTGCTTGCGGGGGCAGAGGTTGAGGATATTGGAGACGATAAGGTGCCTCTTGTACCTCCCGGACCACGACGAGGCCGCCAGGCCAATGCTAATGACAACGTTCTAGACCCTTCTCCGCCACCTCCAAGAGCGCTTCCTCGGGTGCTACCAAACCAAGGATATGCAAGTGCTATTGTCCCATCCAGGATCCGGGCGGGCAATTTTCAGATAACTAATGTGATGTTGACCTTACTTGAGCAGCGTGGATATTTCACCGGCGCTGCGGATCAAAATGCCTACAAACATCTAAAAGGGTTCGTGGATACACGTTGGGGTAGCAAACATACGAATGTGTCCGAAGATGCTCTTAGGTTGAGACTTTTCCCCTTCTCGCTTCGGGGAAAGGCATTGGATTGGCTAGAGAGACTCTCCAATCATTCCATCATGACTTGGGATGAGTTGGCGGATAAGTTTATTCCTAAATTTTTCTCACTCGGGCATATGGCGGCACTTCGAGATGAGATATTCGCTTTCAAGCAAGAATCCACGGAACCTTTACATGAGATTTGGGAGCGGTTTAGAACAATAGAGACGCATTTTTCTCATGTTGTACGGTATCACATCATTCATGATATTTTACACATTGATATGTGGGCATAGAGAGGTATCACACTTGCTATCCGGAAAGAAAATAAATATCTTATTTATTGTGAAAAGGATTTTAGAAAAGGAAATGTTATTTTTCAAACTATCTCATATTTCACGACGTTTTGAGTAAAGAATTTGGGTTTCACTGATATTCTTGAAAAGCGAAACTATTTTCGGAAAACTGTGCAAAGGCTGAACATTATCATCTCTGAGATTATTTCCTTGTTTATATGCTCTACGTTGTATGAATTGTTGTTGGTTATTGGTGTTGGACCCGACCTATGTTCCAGCTCGTCACTGCTTTCAACCCGAGGTTAGGTTTGTTACTTTTTAAGCATGGGGTCGGTTGTACCCATACTGCAGTTATCGCACATTGCGTGCAGATTCCGGATGCCGATGTTGCTGTGATCGATGGTTGCTGGATTTGATGGCGTACATGCGTTCCTGCCGTAACTGCCTCTTGTTCGCGGTAGATTTAGATTATAAAGCTCTGGTTATGTACTGTTCAAATTGAAGATGTATTCTTTTCATGATAGCTTTGTAAACTCTATTCTTAGAAGCTATGATTTGTACTACCAATCCTTAGGAAATGTAATAGATCCAAATAACTTATTATGTTAAATTGACTTATTAGCAATATTGAAATTGGTTATTTATTAGTTGGCTTACCTAGCGGGTTGGGTTAGGTGCCATCACGACCAGTGGATTTTTGGTTGTGACACCATTAATACAAGAAAAAGCTTTTAACTATCAAGTTATTTAAAGAATGTTTACATGTAATAGTCTCTTTAGAATGCGAAATATTTAATCTTTAAAAAAAATACCTGCTACAACGGAAAAAGAGTGACTTGATGATATAAAAAATTCTTTACATCAATGGTATAAAAAGTTCTTTTCATATATACAAACGGTATAAAATTTCTTCTCCACCATTCTCGAGTATGCATCTCGAGCTGTTGACTTCTAAACATGTTTTCTGAAAGTGCAATACCCATCCGAAACTGAGTAGTGTCACATCCTAATTCCTAAGTGGTCGTTTGGTGTCACGACCCAAAAATTACTAGTCCTGATGGCACCTAACTCGGCCTGCTAGGTAAGCCAACTAACAGTCAATACATTCCAAATAAAATTTATAGGAAAAACAGTGAAGAATTATATGAACATTTATATATTAACCCAAGGACTGGTAGTGCGAATCATGAGCTTCTAAGACTTGGAATTACAAAACTGGTACAAAAACTTACACGATCCGTCTGAAAATTACATAAACAGATTAACAAAATCTAAAGCTACCAAGGACAAGTGGAAGCTATATCCGGAATACACGAACATCTTTCGAGTCAGCTTCCGACATTACCAGCAGCTCCGCTCCAAAAATCTGAACACAAGGTGCAGAAGTGTAGTATGAGTACAACCGGCCCTATGTACCTAGAAAGTATCTTGTCTAACCTCGTCGAAGTAGTGACGAGGATTTTTCATTTTAAAAGATGCTTACTGTTATAACATGTGCATTAGACCAACAGTATATATAGTTCAAGAACATAACAGATAAGAGTACCATAAACAATTATGTGAGGCAGTAAATGAATTCTAGGAGAGATGACAGTAGTAAACTCATAATCTTTCCTGCTGTGAGAAGTATATCCAAGATAGAAGTCAAATGACATGGTAACGCCCTCCGTGCTTTGATCTCTTATATATATATATATATATATATATATATATATATATATATATATATATATATATATATCTGTGTGTGTGCGTGTGTGTATCGAATCAACTAGCACGGCAACACCCTTCATGCGTTTACCTCATCCTTACCAAATATGCATACATCAATACCAACCAGATAGAATAAATTTCTAACAATAATGTCCACCAAGTAGAGAGTACTTGGAAATAACAAATAAGAAGTCGAAAGCGTATAAAAAATAGAAATAGACGAGCTAGGGGGCATAAAATTTTTGACAACAAGTACGGTAGAAGAACATAAATTTCACTAACTAACATGGTAGAAGGTTTAGATGTAAATATAAGTAACAAGAAGGAAAAATATGATCTTTATAAGTTAACAAGTAGAGGCATGAATGACTAGCATGGTAGAAGGCTTGTACTAATGTGTA
Source organism: Nicotiana attenuata (assembly GCF_001879085.1). Classification (NCBI taxonomy): domain Eukaryota; kingdom Viridiplantae; phylum Streptophyta; class Magnoliopsida; order Solanales; family Solanaceae; genus Nicotiana; species Nicotiana attenuata. Next base: position 62,733 of record NW_017671206.1, on the reverse strand, counting down.
ACAAAATCAATACGACATGGATATAGATATAGCAACAGGAAGTAGGCATGGTATTTGCAAGTTAAGCAGGTAGAAGGCATGGGCAACAACACAGCAATTGAGGTAGAGAACATAGACAGAACAATAACGACAACTCATATAAGAACCACAAGTACGACAATAATAGCTCAAGGTAGAGACATGAATGTATATACGAGGTAAAGATACCATAACAAAATACAACTCCCTCATCCTCATCTGCACGGAAACACCCTTCATGCCATGAACTCACGATAACATAAAAGCATGATAATATAAATGAAATGGCATGGCATCACCCTTCATGCTTTTACTCTCAAATGATATGGTACGGGATCACCCTTTGTACTTTTACTCTCAAATAATATGGCACGACATCACCCTTCGTGCTTTTATTCTCAAATAATATGGCACGGCATCACCCTTCGTGCTTTACTCTCAAATGATATGGAACGGCATCACCCTTCGTGCTTTACACTCTCCCTCACATGATAATGTATATAAATAGCACGTCATCACCCTTCGTGCTTTACACTCTTTCTTACCAAGCATATGTATATCAATGACAAACAAGACATGAAGCATAAATAATGTCAACGAGAGTGTTTAAACGAATATTCCAAATGAAACCCAAATAACAACTTTCAAGTCAACAATAGTTCAATAAACCCTCAAGAACCCTTTGTAGTCAAGTATTTCAACAAATCTCAAGAATGGTCTACAACACGAGCATAGAATGTAGTATCTCAAGAATATCGACCGTAGTAATGTATCAATGATTTAGCATAATGATGACCGGATCAGGCACATCAATATTTCTCAGAATTCCGTCAAATTTTAATCAAGTTACAATAACTAAATCTTGTTTTCTAACATTTAATTCCATATTCTTAGTGATCTAGAAGTCAAGCAGGACATGAAGCAAGAAGGTCACGTAGTTCTACAAGACACAATTTATAGCATAATCTACCCCCTAGCATGATTAACCATGGCACATGCATATATACTCGTCACCACATATATGTATCACCCCAGCATGTAGCAAACAAGGTCAAATAGTAGGAAAAATTCCCTCAACAAAGTTCGGCAAGACACTTGCCTCAATTCGGCTAACTAAATACTCAATTTAGCTTCTTCCTTTACAAATTCACCTCCGCCTGGCTCAATCTAGCCAAAGATGACTTACATACATCACATAATGCAAGGGAAAACAATTTCAATTAATAAAGTTATGACCTTTATACAATTTCTAAAACATCAACCACCGTGCCCACCCGGTCAATACCCGGGTCCAAGGATAAGTCTTGACTACACATAGCCCCACGAGTCCATATACTTGTTTTTTTTCCAAATTCGAGTTCTATTCGACTCTCAAATCCCAAATTTTCATTTTTCAATGTTTTGACAAAATCGCCAATTTTTTCCTATATTCTCATGAATTTGATGTTAAATATAATGTATTGTCATGAAATATAATTGAAAATTGATTACAGGTACATACCCAATGGTTTGGTATGACAATCCCTTCACAAAATCGTCTCCCATCGAAGCTAGGGTTCAAAATATAACAAAATGAAGATAACTCTCGGAACTGCCAGCTATATGCAGGCTGCAGTTGTCGCATTTGTTTGAAAACCCCGCAAAAGCGGAAAACTCATCACAAAAGCGGCCCAGGCGGGGTCCTGCTAAAGTCGCATTTTCGACCAAAATATCGCAAATTTTTAACAGCCTACACTCGCAAATGCGAGGAATATCTTCGCAAATGCGAAGTCTTCCTCAGCAACCTGGGTTCGCAAATGCGAGGGCTACTTCGCAATTGTGATAGTTGCATTTGCGACAAAAATATCGCAAATGCGATGACACCAGTACCAGCACTTAAAAATCATACAATTATTTCGAAACCAATTAGAAACTCACCCGAGCCCCCGAGGCTCCAAACCAACCACTCACACCAGTACAAAAACACAACACAAACTCGCTCGCATGATCAAAACATCAAAATAACCTCTAAAAGCACACAACGGACGCCAAAATGCATGAAGATAAAAATAAACTTCAAGAACTTCTAGAATCGCAACCAAGCGTCCGAACCATATCAAATCAACTCCAAATGGCGCCAACTTTTGCAGGCAACTTCCATATGACAAAATGGACCGAATCGAGTCTTCAAATCACGCACAAAGATCTCGAAACGATAAATCGCACCTCAAGTCAAAATCAATGAACTTGAAACTTTGAGCTTCTACAACCGATGTCGAAACCTATCAAAACACGTCCAATTGACCTCAAATTTTGCACACAAGTCAAATTTGACATTTCAGACCTACTCCAACATCCAGAATCGGAATCCGACCCCGATAACAAAAAACCAACTTACTTCAATTCAACTCTAAATCAACTATGGACCTCCAATCACAATTCGAACGCCCTCCTAAGTCCAAGATCACCCAACGGAGCTAACGGAACCGACAAAACTCCATTCTGAGGTCAAATGCTAAAAAGTCAAACTTGGTCAATTCTTCCAAGTTAGAGCTTAAGTCTTGAAGTTCATTCTTCCAAATCAATTCCGAATAACTTGAAAGTCAAAACCGACGATTCACACAAGTCATAATACACCATGCGGAGATACTCGTGCCCTGAAACTACCGATCGAAGTGCAAATGCTCAAAACGACCAGTCGAGTCGTTACATTTGGTATATGAGATAAGAATAATAATTCATGGTAAAGTTTGGAATTAACTTTATCCTATGTTTGGCTTTGGGTATTACTTAATCTCGAAATAATATTTATACTAAAATGGTGGGATTAGTTATCACATATAGAAGGTGGGATAACCAATTCCTCGGGATATTTCATCCTTTGGAATATCTTAGGATATCCCGCCATTGTACCAAATGACCTCTAAGTAGTATATACTGCAAGTGAAATTCCCTTACCTTTCTCATATCCAACAAATAAGTTGCAGGCCTCTACGCTGAACAATATATAGTGACAATAAACAAGATACAAGGAGAGGATCGATGAGATAGAGAGATAAATAGAAACTATAGCTCACCAAAAACAAAATGTCAACTAAAGTGTAGTCTAGTAGAGGATTTACTCGCCGCTAATTATTAATCAAAAATATTTTTATCTAATGTTCATTAAGGACCAAATACGGGTCTAAATGGTGTGTAATGGACATAGAGGAATATTGTATACGGTCAAAATCACATGCCTTCGATCTATAGGCTCGAGGGGTCGTCATAAGCCCGAGTTCAGGCAAGGTCGAGTTTGAGCCCGATGGACCAGAATCGAGCTCGAAGATAGGATGAAATGCCCGAGGATCGAAGTACGATGAATACCGAAGCAGAGTATGGTCAACCCCGAAATAATGCCGTTATGGATTTATAACAGAATGAGCGAGATTCCTGCCACGTCCCCAAAATCATGGCGCAAATCCCGGAATAGAATTGTACGATTTCGTATTAGGTGGTTAGATAGTTGTCGCAACAAGATTCCTTACTGTAAATGGAAATGTACCTTATTTAGGGTTCCCCTGTTATATAACGGGGACCCCAATCATTTGTAAAGATTATCTAATCATTGGCAAAGAATATACTATCTTATTTTTCTGGCTCATTGTTCATCAGACTTGACTTTTCTCTTTACTATTCTTACTCTATTGTTCTTGGTTCATCTCGAGGTCACTAAGCTCGTGGCTGATATTATTTGGTAACACTGGTTTGATTCATTCATTTCTTTCATTTATACTTCATACTTCTTGATTAATAATTGGTATTGAACTAAATCACATATCTTTAAAACCAAAAATCAAATTTAATTGCTACTCGTGTTTTCAAGGTAAAGTTTGGCGCCCACCGTGAGGCTAAAGATAATAGTGATTATTTCATTACTGATTCTCATAACACACGTTATGTTTATACTTTTTCTTGTTAGGAATTTTTGATTCTCGGGAATAAACATGTCAATCTCGCAAAATGCACCTGTTCATGACAACAACGATCTTGGATTTCATGGGAAAACAACAATGCAGGGGTCGGTGTACCACCGATAAACCCTGGGGAAGTGCCAAATATGGAACCAGTTGAGGTTAGTTCGTACATTGCTTTAAATGTAGATTTAGGCGCAGACCCTAGAGGAAGTGTGCGCGTGGAAGCCCGATCTGGGGGCCAAGGAACACCAGGTACAGGAGATGGGGGAGTCAGCCTCCAAGTGATATTCGAGATGCTGCAAGATCAGTCGATCGCCATTGCTCAACTTCAGAGTCAGAATAAAACTTTTAGCATAGCTACACCAGAAAACACTCGACGTGATGAACCGGCGCCAGAGAGGTTGAACGAAAAATAGTTCGGGGACTGACCCCATAATTATAAGGATGCTCGAAAAGCTCACCAAGAGGATCGAGTCAGGAGAAAAGAAGATTGAAGACAATTACAAAAAGGTGGAAACTTATAACTCCCGGGTTGACCAGATATCGGGGGCACCTCCAGTCATGAAGGGTTTGGATTCCAAAAAGTTCATACAAAAACCTTTCGTCAGAGCGCGGCTCCGATGCCCATTCCCAATAAATTTTGCATGCCCGATATACCCAAATACAACGGGACAATCGACCCTAACTAGCATATTACTTCCTACAAATGCGGGATCAAAGGAAATGACTTGAATGATGATGAGATCGAATCAGTAATGTTAAAAAAGTTTGGGGACACATTGTCGAAAGGATCCATGATTTGGTATCATAACTTGCCTCCTAACTCTATTGATTTGTTTGCTATGTTAGCAGATGCATTCGTGAAAGCACACACCGGGGCCATAAAGGTGGCAATGAGGAAACCAGATGTCTTCTAGATAAAACAAATGAATGATGAGATGTTAAGGGAGTTCGTGTCTAGGTTTCAGATGGAGCGAATGGAATTGCCACCGGTCTTGGATGACTTGGCAGTACAAGCTTTTTTGTAGGGTTTGAATGAAAGGAGTTCGATTGCGTCTCGACAATTAAAGTAGAATCAGATCGAGTATCTAGTTGTTACGTGGTCGGACGTACATAATCTTCACCAATCGATGATTAGGGTCGAGGACGACCAGTTGGGAGCCCCCTCGGGTTCAGTTCATCCTAACAGGTAGGTAGCTAAGCTCCCGAGGGATATAGACAGGGAACCGGGGTCAAATAAAGAACGATATCAGTTGTATGTCGATCGGAGAAACAATGGTTCGGGTCGTAACGCTCTTTGGAATGATCGAAGAAACGATCAAGGTCAAAGCTCTTGGGGACTCATGAGTAAGAGCGGGTTCGCCAAACACACCGACCCCGCGGAGGCACCTCGATTGTCAGAGTATAATTTCGGTGTAGACGCATCAGGGATCGTGTCAGCTATTGGAAGAAACAAAGACACCGGGTGGCGCTGGCCCATACAAACCAATCTTCTCAAAGGAATACAAACTTAATGTGTAAGTATCATGGCACACATGGCCATAGAACCGAAGACTGCAGGCAACTAAGGGAGGAGGTAGCTCGGTTGTTTAACGAGGGTCACCTTCGAAAATTTCTCAATGATCGGGCTAAAAACAAATTCAGGGAAAGAGATGCAAGAAACAATTAGCAAGAAGAACCACGATAAGTAATCCATATGATCATTTGTGGTGTCGATGTCCCACAAGGACCCGTATTTAAGCGCACCAAGGTGTCGATCACCAAAGAAAAGCGGACTCGGAGCTATGTGCCCGAGGACGTCCTTTCATTCTATGATGAGGAAGCAGAAGGCATATCTCAGGCGCACAATGATGCCCTAGTAATTTCTATTCTTTTAAGTAAAATTCAAGTTAAACATGTTCTAGTGGATCCAGGTAGCTCAGTGAACATAATCAGATCAAGGGTCGTAGAACAGCTCGGCCTACAGGCTCAGATTGTACCTGCATTACGGGTCCTAAATGACTTTAACATGACAAGCAAAACAACAGAGGGGGAGATAATCCTACCAGTAAACGTAACCGGACCACACAAGATACAAAACTCCATGTCATCGAAGGTGACATGAGGTATAATATGCTCCACGAGAGACCATGGATACACAACATGAGGGCGGTACCTTCAACTCTTCATCAAGTGATGAAGTTCCCAACAAAGGATGGAGTGAAAATGGTCTACAGAGAGCAACACGCTACAAAAGAGATGTTCGCAGTCGATGAAGTGATGTCGATACAAGAGACTTCGACCTTAGAAAAGTCGAACACTAAAGGTAAGCAAGCAGCTAAATAGCAATCATCGCCTCCAGCGTCGACAAAATCAGAGCAATAGGTAATCGAAGACGAAGAAGAGGATTTCCTAACCCCTCGAACTTTTGTCGTTCCCAAAGAGTCTGATGCAACCAAGTCAATGATCGAGGAACTAGAGTAGGTCATACTAATCAAATACATTCCCGAGAGAAAGGTATACCTGGGAACGGGGTTAACGCCTGAACTCAGGAAAAAACTCATTCAACTTCTTATAGATAATATGGATTGCTTTGCTTGGTCCCATTTAGATACGACATGGATTCCACCAGAAATAACTACACACCGGCTCAGCCTCGACCCCAGGTTCAAACTGGTAAAGCAAAAAAGGAGGCCTTTGTCCGAGGTAAAACACGCATTCATAAAGGACGAGGTAACAAAACTTTTTAAAATAGGATCTATTCTGGAGGTAAAATACCCCGAATGGTTAGCCAATGTAGTCATAGTTCCTAAAAAAGGAAACAAACTTAGGATGTGCGTAGATTACAAGGACTTAAAAAAGCATGCCTGAAAGACTCTTTCCCACTGCCCAACATCGATCATATGATCGATGCCACGGCCAGCCACGAGATCCTAACCTTTCTCGACGCCTACTCCGGGTACAATCAAATTCAGACGAACCCGGAGGACCAGGAAAAGACCTCGTTCATCACTAAACCTGGAACATATTTTTACAGCGTAATGCCCTTCAAACTAAAAAATGCAGGAGCTACATATCAACGCTTAGTTAACAAAATCGAAGAAAAAATAGGTAAAGCAATGGAGGTTTACATTGATGATATGTTTGTTAAGTCCCTGCACGCAGAGGACCATTTGACTCATTTCCAGGAGACTTTCAAAATTTTAAGAAAGTACAACATGAAACTAAACCCGGAATATGTGCCTTCGGAGTCGGCTCGGGTATGTTCCTCGGCTTCATGGTGTCGAGTCGGAGAATCGAAATAAACCCCGATTAGATCAAGGCCATCGAGGATATCACGATCGTGGATAATGTGAAGGCCGTGCAAAGGCTAACAGGACAAATAGATGCTTTGGGTCGATTTCTTTCGAGGTCATCAGATCGAAGTCATAGGTTCTTTTCCTTGCTAAAAAAGAAAAAGGATTTCGCATGGACCCCAGAATGCCAGCAAGCCTTGGTAGAATTGAAGCGATATTATCCAGCCTGCCTTCTATTCACACTCCGAAGGTAGATGAAAAACATTACTTGTATTTGGCAGTGTCCGAGATAGCAGTAAGTGGGGTACTAGTTCAAGAAGAGCAAGGTATGCAATTCCCTGTTTATTATGTAAGCCGAACTCTAGGAGATGCTGAAACTAGATACCCTCCCTTAGAAAAATTAGCACTTGCACTAATAAGTGCATCTACAAAGCTAAAGCCATATTTTAAGTGTCATCCCATATGTGTATTAACCACTTACCCCCTTTGAAATGTTTTGCATAAGCCCGAGCTATCAGGCCGACTGTCCAAATGGGTCGTCGAACTTAGTGGGTGCGATATCTAATATCAACCCCGAACAGCCATCAAGTCTCAAATCTTAGCGACTTAGTGGCCAATTTTACGGCAACCCTCGTACCCAAAGTGGAGAAAGAACTCCTGTTAAGTTCGGGTACATCATTGGGCGTATGGACCCTTTTCACGGATGGTGCCTCGAATGTGAAAGGGTCCCGGCTTGGCATTGTCTTAAAGCCACCTACAGGTAGTACCATTAGAAAATCTATCAAAACTTCTAGATTGACTAAAAATGAGGCCGAGTATGAGGCTATGATTACAAGTCTCGAACTAGCTAAGAGCTTGGGGGCAAAAGTCATTGAAGCCAAGTGCGATTCACTGTTGGTGGTAAACCAAGTAAACAAAAGTTTTGAAGTCCGAGAGGATAGGATGCAACTATACTTGGATAAGCTACAGGTAATTTTGCACCGCTTCAAGGAGTGGACTCTGGATCATGTGTCTCTAGAACAAAATAGCGAGGGTGATGCACTTTATAATCTGGGATCCTCGGTCGAAGAAGATGATATCGTCCCGGGGATTGTCGTCCAGTTATAGAGGTTGGTGGTTGAAGAGGGTCATGCCGAGATAAATTCTACAAGCCTGACTTGGGATTGGAGGAATAAGTACATCGATTATTTGAAACATGGAAAACTCCCATTGGACCACAAAGAATCGAGGACCATATGAACCAAGGCTGCTAGGTTTGCATTAGATGAAAATGGAACATCGTACAGGAGAACGTTCGATGGGCCATTGGCAGTATATTTAGGGCCGAGAGATACCGATTATGTTCTACGAGAAATCCACGAAGGTACTTGTGGAAATCACTCCAGCGCCGAGTCTTTGATTCACAAAATTATTAAAGCATGGTATTACTAGGACAATATGGAAAAAGATACTAAGGAATTTATCGAAAAATTTGGCAAGTGCCAATGGTTTGCACCGATGATCCACCAGCCCGGAGAACAACTCCACTTGGTCCTGTCACCTTGGCTTTTCATGAAATGGGGAATGGACATAGTGGGCCCTCTACCAACGGCCCCAGGTAAAGCTAAATTTATTTTGTTTATGACTGATTATTTTTCTAAATGGGTGGAAGCACAGGCCTTCAAGAAGGTTAGAGAAAAAGATGTTATTGACTTCATCTGGGACCACATCATATGCCGGTTCGGGATACCTGCCGATATTGTATGTGACAATGGAAAACAATTCATTGGCAGCAAGGTGACGGAGTTCCTCGAAGCACATAAAATAAAGAGGATCTTATCAACACCATACCATCCAACTATACATGGAGAAGACGAGTCAACAAACAAAACTATTAATCAAAACCTGAAGAAATGGTTGGACGATGCAAAGGGAAAATGGAGAGAAGTTCTACCCGATGTCCTCTGGGCATATCGAACAACATCAAAGTCTAGCACGGGGGCTACCCCATTCTCTTTAGTATATGGTTCTGAGGCCCTTACTCCTGTCGAGGTTAGAGAACCCAACGCCAGATTTCGATACGTATAAGAGGAGTCAAATCACGAGGCTATGAACACTAACCTCAAGCTATTAGATGAAAAACGAGAAGCAGCACTAGTTCGGATGGTCGTGCAGAAGCAAAGGATCGAGAGATACTACAATAGAAGGACCAACCTTCGACACTTCATAATCGGAGACTTAATTCTACGAAAAGTCACCCTCAATATTCGAGACACGAATGAAGGGAAACTGGGCCCGAATTGGGAAGGACCGTACCGAGTCCTCGGAGTTGTCTGTAGAGGATCTTACAAACTTAGCACAATGGAAGGTGAACAATTGCCGAACAATTGGAACTTATCATTACCCAAACGATACTATTGCTAAGTTATGGATGTATCTTTCTTGTCCATTTTGAATTTCAAACTAACTCATTGCAGGTGTTCGATCGAAGCTATCGAAGGCATCTTTTTACACGAAGGCCTTTGGTTTTAAAGAATGCATTGCACTTTTTTTCCCTTAGATCGGATTTTGTCCTAAATGGGTTTTATCGGCCAGGTTTTTAACAAGGCAACAACTTTATGCTACCTAAGGAGAACTCGACATTATCCAAGGCTTCTATTCAATCAACCTCGACATGGGGGGCATCACCCTCGGAGGTCATATTTTCGAGGAAAATACTTCACGCCTAATAGGTCCTCGATAGGAGAACTTTGTAATGGGCCAAACGGTCAGATGAACAGTGTCTATATAGAATAGTCGAGACCCGACGACAAAACATGTACGCATTATTCAAAGAAGCATTCCTTCTATACTAAAACACTTTGTGTCTCAAAGAAGTCTACTATTATACAAGCTCTACACTTACAATTCTACGAGAAACAGCCCAAGGGCCAGAACACAAATACACCCCGAATACTCGGGGACTGTCATTCACAGTCAACACATCCAAGTCATCAAAAACTCGAACTCATAAGACCTCAAAGAGGCATCCACTTGATATAAAGGCCTATGCCATCATACTCGGGGACTAACCTTTCGAACAAGTTCGAAAGGTTATCGGGAGACAAGTCCAAGAGACATACCCAAATGCTACGACCATATTAAACACTACAGTCATATAAAAAGGCTACGGCCAAAATAATGCGGCTCGGAGACGTCTGACTTCCGCCATAAATTAAAGGGCTTCAAACACTTTGAAAAAACCAGTTAAGTCAGGCTACCCTCGGCAAAAGCAAAAGATAAAGGGCTTCGATAAAATAAGCCCTCGAATAATTTAAAGGCTTCGATAACATCAGCCTTTGAAAAAACCTCAAGAGGTATTCAATTATGTTTACACGAACAAATTACTAATAAGGTTTCGATCCGTCGAACCTTCAAAAAACCCAATGGGTACAAAAAACACATGCTAAGGCATAGGTAAATTTTCACTATGTCTTTTAGCTGAAAAGAGGGAAAAATTATAGCCGCTTTAGAGGCCGAATTGGCACAACATAAAAGAGCCTAAGGACCAACCTATAAGAGCCTAAGGGCCAAAACATATAGGGTTCGAGACATTGCTCTCAGTCAACTCGAACTCAAAAGTCCCACCATCCCGAGCTCGCATCAAATCAACTTAAGCTTAGCTCGAGGATTCACAAGAACCTTAAGAGTTATTCTATTATAAAGATCGCCCATTGATTAATAAATAACCTAAGGGTTTATTATATTCTGATTTCAGGCCAATACTCGGACTGATCATTAAAGTTATATCATCAAATTTCTTTCAATAAAGACGAGACGAAATTCGATACAAATTGAAGATGAAGTAAAGAGATCCTTTTATATTTATAAGAGGTGTTTACAAAAGATATTTACAATACCCACGATGGTTCCTTGCACAAAAACACAAAAACAAAATAAAGAAACCTAAATCTACTCCAGGACCACATCTTTGGCAGTTGCATCTCGGGAGGCGTGTCTTCAGGAACCTCCTCCTCGGGGACTTCATCTTCGTCTCCTCCGCTCTCGGAGCCACTAGCTGAATCCTCGTCATCAGAAAGCAAAGCGGAAACCTCTTCTTCCAAAGTCTTTGCTTTTTCAATGACGGCTCAGAGGTCGAAGCTACGAGCATGCACCTCCTCGAGGGTTTCTCTCTAGGACTGTCGCCTGGGGTGATCAAGAGCACATGATAGCTTAACTTTGGCCGCAGCAGAGATCTCCTTTGTTCGGGTGTTAGCGGCGTCAACGTTAGCTCGGTACGAAGGCACGAATGCCTCTGCATCAGATTTGGCCTTTGCAAGCTCAGCAGCAGATTTAGCTTCGAGCACCTTGATTTTACGGCTTCGAGCGAGGCTTTCCTCCTTTACACTCTCAAGCTGGCATTCAATTGAAGCCAGCTGCTCCCGAAGAGTATCTTTCTTCGAGGCGAGACGGTCCATGCCTTGTCTCCACCCTAGGGTCTCGGCCACCTTCATCTTGAGCTCCTCTCGAGCTACTCCACCAGCTCGCCCTTTTGTTGAGCCTGCAAAGTTGAAGTATTAGCCGACCGATCGGGAAAATGCATAAAAATACTTCAAAGGGTATGTTACCTTTTCGATAATCTTGGTCTGTTCTTGGTGAGCCTTTGCCACTTCGGCTCGAAGATCGTTGATCTCCCCATCCTTTTTGACATACAGAATCTTATGGTCGTCCCTCTCCTATGAGAGCTTCTTTAGCTCGGCCTCACATTGAGCAAGCTCAGCTTGAGATGTGGAAAACGTTTCCCGATGGAGCGTCACAGCCTTCACAAAAAGGAAAAACTATACTCAAGCCAAAGAAAGGCCTTCACAAAAAGGAAAAGTTATACTCAAGGCGTCTGGGCCGAGACCATCTTCGATCCCTGCAAGGCACTCTCGAAAGATATCGTGCCCTTCGTGGCTCATCCCCACATCAGGAGTTCTCATATTCTAAGCATCTCGGAATTGCCCCTCGGAGAACTTAGGACAAGGTGGCAATTCATCCACGTTAATTAACCCAAGTGATCCACTCGGCACATTCTCTTCTCTTTGAAGGGCCTCGAGATCGGGCCCCTCGGTCTCACCCTCCAAATGACCTCCAAGACGAGGTGTTCTTTTGATGCTCGATGGCTCGGGGACTTTGCTCGAACTCCCCTCGGAGATTTCTTAAGTCCAAGAATGAACCGCATCAGCCATCATCAGTTCGGCAGACTTTGAAGCATTAGTGCTGACTCTTTTTCGAACTAACAACAGGCAGTCGTCATCTTACCCCTCTTCATCCTCGTCCCGAAGAAGTTGGGCCATTTCTGGAGATAAGACCATAGCATCGACGTTAGGCTTTCGAGCCTTGCTTTTCTTTGGCTTCGGGGAATTCCCCCTCTTTCTTTTCTTTCTTGTGGATAGCTTTAGGATCTCTTCTTCACCAGGCGGGGGCTGCCGCATAGCAACGGCATCTTCAAGGCCTGCATAAAGACAAAGTAAGAATTTCACTGAGAAACACAAGCAAGCAAATAAGAGAACTCACCATGGTCTTTTGCCTCCCATTAACCTTTGGCTAGGTCATGCCAGTTGTACTCTGCGTACGAAGAAGTAGAGGCCAGTTTCCAGACCAAACCTTCGAGGTTTGGGACCGCACCATGAAATGAAGCAACAGCTACACCATCGAAAACGGGTTAGACTGAGAAAAAGATTAGGTCGAGAAAGAGAAGGAAAGCAGGGTATAAAGTCACTATCAATAAGCATGTACTTACGTTTCATGTTTTATTCCTCGGGGAATGGCATCCTCTCAGCAGGAATCAGGTCAGAGGTCCTGACTCGGATAAACTAGCTCATCCATCCCCGGTCATTATCCTCATCGATGCTGGAGAAGAGAGATTTCGAGGATCAGCGTTGCAGCTTTATTAGGCCACCTCGATAAAGGTGAGGGCTGTACAGCTTGATCAGATGGTCGAGGGTAAAAGGAATCCCCTCGACCTAGCTCGAGAAGTATCTGATCAGATTGACGATTCGCCAGAATAAAAGGTAGATCTGGCCAAGCGTCACTTGTTATTTTAGGCAAAAATCAAGAATAACTGGCTCTGTGGGACCCAAAGCTGGATCTGCGGAACCCAGCGTGAATGGGTAGGTATACACGCTTAAGTACCCTGCTTTATGGGTAGTGATGTCCTCTTTAGGGGAAGGGATCACTACATCTATGTTCTCGCAGTTGCAGTCCTTTTTAACCTGCTCGAGCTCATCTTCAGTTATTAAATAGATGTATCAGTTCATGGGCTCGCATCAGCCGGGTGTCGATGTAGGTTTATCAATTTTGAAATCGAATGTTATTTCACACGGTGGGGGAATACACTCCTCGATACGAGGTGGCACCACCTTTTCGTTTCTGGCCGGCCACGATGATGAAGAGGCTTTTTCTTTTTGGGGAACAATTTTAGATGTTTTAGCCATTATGGTTTAGAAATTCAAGAGAAGAGAAAAGGTTGATGATGTAGTAAGAACAAATTGAGAGAAGGGTGAACTCAGATAAGTTGAAGGCGCTAATGAGATTTTGAGAACGATTTAAAAAGTAAGTTTGCAAAATTGTGAAGTTGGCCTACTTATAGAAGTCGCTTAAGCGTATTGGGGAAGCCAAATGTCCAACCGTCAGCCGCCTCCAATTAATGACTTCGGGAACTGCACGGAAGCGACCTTTCAGTCAGTTTAGCCGCTGACAACATGAGATTAACATCAGGATCAAGGCGTCGGAGCATCATAGATCAAATATAAAGGGGACCCTAATCATTTGTAAAGATCATCTAATCATTGGCAAAGAATATACTCTCTTATTTTTCTGGCTCATTGTTCATCAGACTTGACTTTTCTCTTTACTGTTCTTACTTTATTGTTCTTGGTTCATCTCGAGGTCACTAAGCTCGAGGCCGATACTGTTTGGTAACACTGATTTGAATTATTCATTTCTTTCATTTATACCTCATACTTTTTGATTGTTAATTGGTATTGAACTAAATCACATATCTTTAAAACCACAAATCAAATTTAATTATTACTCGTATTTTCGAGGTAAACACCATCCTTGGACTATTAGAATTGTTCTCAAAATACCCTTCGTTCAACTATTACGCTTAATTTATACTTACCATTTTCTTTTCGGCTCAAAGCTGTCCTTAAAACTAATGGCCCCCTTAAAATAAAATAATGTGGGAAGCGCGACTTAGGTGGTTTGGTCATGTGAGGAGAAATGAAAACAGACGCCCCAGTGAGGAGGTGTGAGAAGTTGACATTAGAGGGTCTACGGAGAGGTAGAGGTAGGCCAAAGAAGTGGTCAGGAGAGGTGATTAGGCAAGACAAGCGCAGCTTCAGCTAACCGAGGACATGACCATTGATAGGAAGATATGGAGGTCGAGGATTAGGATAGTAGAGTAGGTAGTCTAGAGTGTTCATAACAGTAGTATCGACACACAATCTCGCCTTGTGTTAGTAGTAGGTTTTTATGACTAACCATTGTTTTCTTTTGTTGATCACCTTACTATCTTGTTATTTTTATTCTGCTTTTATATGGTTTTTTGGTGATGTACCTTCTTGTATATATTTTTATTAATGTGGTGCTTATGCTTTCCTGAGCTGGGGGTCTATTGGAAACAGCATATCTATCCTCATAAAGTAGGGGTAAGGTCTACGTACACATTACCCTCTCCAGACCGCACGATGTGGGATAATACTGCGTATGTTGTTGCTGTTGTTGATGTGACTTTATACGATTAATTAAAATTTAAACCCTTCTCTAATTAAAAAAGAAAAACACTGACCCATGTTTTGACCCGACCCGCCTGAAAATGTGGCCTAATCTTCCATCATCGGAAGGTTCAATTTGCTCTAGCCTCTTTTCATCCACTGACTGTTGAGCCTGCGTACAAGCTTGCATTTTAATTCAATTGATTTTAGTTTAATTTAATTTGATTTATCTAATTTTAGATTTGAATTGAACATAGGAAAAAACAGATTATTTAAGACCCCAGACAAAAGATATCATGTATATATGGTGTCTAAAAATGGGGTTCCAGTAGAAGCGGAAAAAGATTGTTGTGGCTGAGAAATAAAACGATGTAGCGAGAATGAAGCTGGTAAGACTGATAAGTGGAAAAAATTGTCAAAAAAATTTTACACCAAAGGTATATGGTGTTTGGTCTTTTTTTTGAACATTACTTTCTCCATTGTTTGACATTACTTTCTAGAAGATTAGGCCATTTTTTCCGATGATGATGGAAAATTAGGCCATTTTTCGATGAAAAGAGGCCGAAGCATATTGAACCTTCCGATGATGGAAGATTAGGCCATATTTTTAGGCGGACCGTGGGTGGTTTTTTAAAATTTGGGAAGGGATTAAATTCGAACCTACCATATTAGGCTACATAATAAATACTAATATTTTAATAATTTTATTTTATGGGATATATAGGGTAAAATATGTTCATATTAAATGCTCGCATGATGAAGTGACATGCGGAGCTGAAGACAGAAGGCAATCAGGTCCAAAGGTAACGATCTCGTTGGTTCCCGAAAGGAATGGTGTTCATGAAAGTGGAATAAATGTCTGTCTCCCATAACATTTAATGGAGAATATTCTATAGCATTAGATAGATAGTCCGTTATAGAAAATATGGCATTCAGTGCCTACAGTTACACATTCTTCAATAACCCTCATAATTATCATTTAAGATGGCTTGATCCTAAGACCTTGTTCCCTAGGTGCAATCATAAATATAGAGCTCAACAACCTTTGTAAAGAACAGGAATTTTCTGACAACTTATTCTATACATTGCTCAATGATTAATAATATTTTATCTACTTGCTTATTAATATTGTTACTGGTGCCTCCGGAAGCTCTGCTCCCAGAAACAAGATTTCAGCTGTCTTATCTTGATTTCAGCACTAAGTCTTACATTCTTGTTCAATTTATCTATCTTTCTAGGATCAAATCGATTCACTTGTCTATAAACCACGTATAAATTCAATTGTACCATTTTACGGGTAAACAGTTTGGCGCCCACCATGGGGCTTAGACAGTTGTATAATTGAGTTGATCCTTGCATCTGGTACTAACCTGTTTGATTCTTTGTTCGTAGCAAAAATCATAGAAAATGGCATATAACGATATCAACATCGTACACAATGTTGAGGCCTAAGGAAACTAACCTCAGCACAAAGATTCGATCTATGATATCCGTAACGAGGGAGATGAAGTCACGCCGGTCCATGGAGGGCAATATCCACGTCACGTTCGAGAGGCAACTCTTGATGATGCTGAAAAAGGGCATGTCGCTGAAATAGTGAGGATCCTGAGGGAGCAACAAAAAGCTATTATGTGTCATCTATCACGACAAGATCAGTCACGACGGAGTTGAACTGGCGTTGTCGGGTTCTTCCAACAACGCGAATGGACGAGGTCTAGTACCTCCCGGTGCTCCTGCAAATCTAACAACGCAGAGAGTCGACAACAACACCCCGAGGGGCGAAGTCAACTTTGATAGGGCTGGGGGGGCAGTAGCGGATCCGGTAACAATAATGAGAATGATCCCTTTAAAACCGAACTCATGGTGTTTATAATGGAAATAAATTCCTGAATGGATCAGATTTCGGGTGCACCACCAGTATTGAAAGGACCGGACTCAAAGAAGTGCACCCATTTTTCATTCAAACCAAGCATAGCACCAGAGTTAATCCCGAAGCAGTTCAAAATCCCAAACGTGCCGAAGTATGATGGAACTTCGGATCCGCAGGAACACATCACCTTCTATATAACGGCGGTGAAGGAAAACGATTTAACTCTGCATGAGATTGAGTCAGTCTTGCTGAAGAAATTCGGGGAGACCCTCACGAACGGGACCCTAACATGGTATTCACGCTTGCCCGAGCACTCAATAGATTCTTTTGAGATGCTTGTAAATTCTTTTATCATGGTCCAAGCCACGGCTAGAAAGGTATAGGCTCGAAAAGCCAACATATTCAGCATTGCACAAGGAGAGTCCAAATTGTTGCAGGAGTTTCTGACCAGATTCCAGAAAGAAAGAATTATGCTCCCAACCGTACTAGACTAATGGGAAGCTGAAACATTTAGTTAAGGGCTGAGTACAAGAAGTTTCGATGCTTCCCGAAAAATGAAAGAATGTGTGCTCGAGTTACAGGAAATAACATGGGCGGATGTTCACAACCGGTACGAGTCAAAGATAAGAATTGGGGATGATCAGCTCAATTTTCTGGCATCAACCAAGGGTCAGGACTGGATTAAAAATAAGGACAAATCAAAGGAGAATTTGGACACAGGTCGACGGTCCTCAAGGGGTCAGTTTTTGTACTATAAACGTGCCGAAGGACGCGGCAGAGGTTTTCGGTCGGCGGGTAGTTTCGCTACCGATAGGAGAGCTGATCGCAGCCGGAATAATAGGTCATTGCTGGACATGGAGATATCACGTTCTCGAGATTCCTCCTACCCCAGGCTTTCCGAACATAACTTCAACATTACCATAATGGAGCTGGTGTCGTCCATGAGAAACATTAAGGAAGCATGATTCCCGAAACCAATGAGATCCGATCCCAGTTAGACAGATCCTAATTTGTGGTGCGAATACCATGGGACCAATTGTCATTGGACTGGGGACTACCGACATTTGCAGGAGGAGGTGGCGCATTGTTAAATAACAGCCATGTCAGAGAATACATAAGTGATCGGGCTATAAACAATTACGGCCGCAATCGTGATAACATGGTACCTTCGAAAGCAAGAGAAGATCCTTCACGTTTGCCGATCAACATGATTTTCGAGGGAAACGAGATTAATGGTGTGACTTTTTCGGTGGCAAAGAAGACGAAGGTATCAGTAACCATATTAAGAGACTCCAGGAAGTCACTAAGGACGACAGTACTGTCAAGGAGGAAGACACATATGGACTATTGATGCCGCACAACGATGCCTTGGTAATTTCTTTAAATGTCTAGGATTTTAAAATTAAACATGTTTTAGTGGACCTAGGAAGTTCAGCAATATTATCTAGTGGAGAGTGTTGGAGCAAGCCAAGTTCATTGGAAGTATCATTCCTGCCACAAAACTCCTCGCTGAGTTCAATCTGGCAAGCGTAACAACCCGAGGAGAGATCTTGCTTCCTACGAATGCCAATGGGGTGATGAAGACGACCCTTTTCAAGGGAGTAGACGGTGATATGGTCTACAATATTATCGTGGGGAGCCAATGGTTGCACGAGATAAAGGCTGTGTCATCAACGTATCATCAATTACTGAAGTTCCCAGCTCCCGAGGGTGTTGATACCCAATTTTTCCTATAATATTTTTTAAAGTACATATATGCATTCAAAACTATGCATTAACATCAATTCATATTTTTCCATAATTTTTATATTTTTAAATTGATTTTTTATTTACATAAATAATTACAAATCGCATCACAAATGGCTTTATTGCATTTCATGACTTTATATTGCTATTTATACTTATATTAAGTTTAAATTATTTCACAAATGGCCAGATTTACACCTTTTGGTTACAATTGCACTAATTTTTGCAATTATAGCCCATGTATACATTACTGCATTATTTTACCAGAAATGGGTCCATTATATTTTTAAAATATTGAATAATTATTTTAAAGAACTTCTATGCATGAAAATTATTTTTTTTCTTATTGATAATTATTTTTATCAATTATTTGGGTGTTTAACAAAGAGCCTTTTAATTTCTTCATTTTTCGGACCTAACCCACTAAGACCAGGCCCAAACCAATCAGACCCAACCCCAATTAAACCTAACCCGACCCAGGCCCCTCTTAATCCTGGTCGTTGATCTCTGAGATCAATGGCCCTTATTTGTTCTTACCTTATTTAAGCAAACGACCCCCTAAACCCTAACCATTCTCACCAAACGGCCGCCCTAGAATCCCTAATCCTCTCCGTCTCTCTGAGATCCAACCATAACCCTATCCGTCGCCACCCAAAACCGGCCCTAATCACTTTGATTCCTATTCGATCTATGGATTTCCATGCCTATATGAGACCTCTACTTGTTTCCTACTTCCCCTGGTTGCTCGATTTTGTGATTTCGTGGAAGGACCTCGAAGAGATCTAGTCCAGATCTCGTTCATAACTCTCCAAGAGTCTGTCTATGGTCTGTAAGTGCTTTTTATCGATATTTTACGGCTCAAATCTCTGATTTAAAGGCCAGATTCTCTTTACCCTTTCTCTTTTCTTCAAAAACCTTGTGTTTGGACTTGAATCAGTTCAGATCTATGTAGATTTGGAGCGATTCTGAGTTCATTACAGATTTTCCTTAAGGTTCCCTTATTTCTTTACTGATTAACCGATTTTTGAGCACTTTGTCATATTAAGGTTTGGTCTTCTTGTTGTTTGTTGGTCAAATCTCTGTGCAGCTGAAGTGTTTTCAACTTCCCATGGTTGTTCTTTAAGGTTCTTTTACTTCTCTACTACTAACCGATTTTTAGCACTATGCTACTTTAGGTTTTTGACTTCTCTAACTTTTGTTGTTCGAATCCTTGTATGTTTGAAGTGCTTTCAAGTTTCCATGGTTGTTTTCTTTAAGGGTTCTTTGACCTATATACTCTCAATCAACTATAAGTGTTTTCAAATTAAGGTTCTTCCCATTTTTCTCTTCAAGAGGTTTTTCTACTTTCAATGTTAAAAAATGTTCATCTCTTTACGTATTTTGTTAATCTTTCTATGTATGCTCGAACCTTGGATGTTTCTAATGGTTACACTGATTTCTTTTATTATGTCTATTTCTGTGAACTAGTCGTATTAACTGACTCTATTTAGGGATTTGAGTGATTTTCTTGTTAAATCCAGTATTTTATGGGATTTTGTTGCTCAGTTGATTTCTATTTAGGGAATTCGAATAATTCTTTCCTGATTAAAATCAGTATTTTTCGAAATATTTACTTGTTTCCCTATTGTGACTAATTACACTTGCCTTAATTAGTTATCAGTAGTTTGGGAATTTGATGGACTCTATATATGGTATGGTGTTGATTTATTACCTTATTTGAGTCCCAGTTCTGGCCGTTAATTGATTTCCCCCCCCCCAATTAAGGGGTCTATTCTGGACTCCTCTATGGAAATTGATTCTCTGACTGATTAATTGCTCCTAATTGATTGAACTGTGATTCTTTTACCTTATTTTGATACACCCCTAAAGTACTATATATACACTCTCATTCTGCTCCTTCAACACACGAACAGTAGTTCCAAAAACACACACATACATTCAAAAACTCTCTCTTTATATGCTACTTGTGTTGATTATTGGTCTAGCCGGCTGAAAGCCAAGGCTAGACAGTGGATTTGCACCTGCTTCTTTCATATTCTGCATTTTTCTTCTTTAACTTGTATGTCTCTAGTAAAATTCTGAAACTCAACCTTATGTAATATATGTCTATACACCCATGTTTATTCCTGCATTAGTTACTCATCCATTTTCTCTGTTTCATGTTATTAAGCATGTCTAAGTTATGCCTTATGTGTAATCAGCATTTCTAACTTCACTTAGTTCTTTGTTACCTGCCTAGCATGTTTACTTGGTTCCCTTACCCCCTCCCTTTTAATGGGTATGACTATGTAACTACTTAGTTTTCTAGTGCGTTCAATTAGTCCTTATTGTATGTCCCATGTTGTTCAACACCTCTGTGTCTTCAACATGATCCTGCTTCATCCCTTATCTATGTCTTAACCGACCAGTACCATGATTGACCTGATTCAGTAGACTCCTAGTGGTTCTGTACATTTGCTGTATCAAATGCTTCTCTGTTTATGTAGTTTCAGTCATATATGTTCACAATCTCCTTTACCCCTGTTCGTAAGTCTACTTGTTGAGTGAATCTGAGTACTCTATGACCAATTGGGTTATTTGTTGAGTATGCTTTCTTCAAGGTGATTTCAAAACTACTGCTTTTACTCCTAGTATTCTTCTCAAAAATTTGTCACTACCAGTATCTTTTTTTTAAAAAAAAACAGAGCTGTTTCTGGATCTCTTTTACTTCTAATTGTTTTACTAAGTCTTACAACACTATGTCCAACACTCTCACCCTACTCTTAGATTATTAAGTTCTGCCGCTCTGGTATGTGTACTGCTTAGGGATCCTTGAGATCTCTCTAAACTCAGGCATACCAGGGCTGGCCCTTCCACACTGCACATAATCAATCCCTATTTGAGAATAGTCTTGGTGCGAGCACTGCCCAGGATCCTTGAGGTCCTTAGGGAACTCTGACACACCAAGGCACACATTATTGGCTATGAGATCTATTGGCTTCTGAGATTCTGTTGAAGGCCTTGCTTTCCCAGGTTTACTTTAAGCCTGATTTAGGTTCCCTATTGCATAGTTTCTATTTACTTATGTAATTCATTTGATTTTGGTCTGTAATTATTTTATTTGTAAACAGATATTTGGGGAAACTAGTAAAAGGGGTTTCCTATATGATCTTTGTGGGAAATTGGGTAGATACCATACTTTAGGTTGATACATAACCATGCCCTTAGTCTATATGTATATTTGCAACAGCCATCTTGCTTCGAGTTTATGTCATGATAGAAAAACATGCTTTAGGTCCATATGCTATGCTACTTGCATCAAAACATGTCATGAGTTTATAATATTTGCATTAACTTGCCTTAGGACACTCACGTTTATATTCTGCACATTAGAAACATGTTATAAGTTCATAACTTCTTTCTCTGACTTCGCATAAGTTATTATCACCTGGAAATCATGTCATCAAACTGTTGTTGTAATCTTGCTTAATAAAAAATGATCATCTTTATGTCCATTAGAAATCCTGATTTAGGACATTGTTTGCATTGGCTCTAAACTGTGTCTACGTCGTTTTGAATAAGTAACTGTCTATAAAAGGTTCAAAACAGTCGAACACCTAGATATCATGTCCTAGTGTAAACATGCATAAAATCACTTGTTATAACCTTCATCACTTAGATCAGCATGTGTATAGGATAAAAGAAGTTCAAATTGTTCCCAGATAATGACTGCATATACACGCCTAGGCAAGCCTTAGGCCGTTAGATAACTGTGAAATCAGGTTCTGTTTATGTGTGAAACTGTCCAGGCTTAACAGGCTATAAAACTAGTAGGCAAACTCATTAGGATTCTGCCACTTCCCTTAAAACAAACGCTGCATGTTCTGTTCTGTAATGTTCATCTAGATATCATGTTCCTAGGCATTCCGAATTTCTTTAAAATCAGTTGTTTGAGACGTGCTGCTTATTTGCCTATGTATATGTGGAGGTAAATATGAGCCTTTTATCTGCTTCTTTAACTGGCAGTCCTATGTGTTATTTGTTGTCGCCTAGGCTTTTGCCCTTTAAACACCTTAGGATTGTCTAGAACTACCTAATTCTAGAGGTCCTAAACTCCTCCGGGGCAACAAGGAAGGGCGGGTAACAACACGCTTAGAGTTATTTAATCAAAACTCGCTTATATAACCGCTCAAGGGTGGGATAATGGGTAGTAAAAGGATATGATGACATGTGCGCTAATGCAACGTGTAACCCTTCTCACCGAGGAGTGATTACCGGGCATTGCACGGATATGATCCTATAGGATAAACAACTTAGGACCTCCCTTATCCCTTTTGACATATGTATGCTTGGACTGCTTATCTTTTAA
The DNA here is from genome assembly GCF_001879085.1 of Nicotiana attenuata. NCBI lineage: Eukaryota > Viridiplantae > Streptophyta > Magnoliopsida > Solanales > Solanaceae > Nicotiana > Nicotiana attenuata. The sequence goes on along the minus strand of NW_017671206.1, from coordinate 39,820 downwards.
AAGTCTTCATTCCTTTTATATTTTTGGCCGGGACCCACCGTTGTGGACCTCGAGGGTGCCTAACACCTTCCCCTTAAGTTTATTTCGAGCCCTTACCCTAATCTCTGGTAATGCAAACCGGTTTATGAGTTATTTGCTTAGGTGCCCTAATGCACCTTAAATCCGTTAGGTGGCGACTCTTAAAATCCCATACCCCTTCCCAAAAGGAAATGAGTTGTCCCAAAAATGTCGAAACTCGGACTTCCCCGCGAAGGGAAAAATGGGGGCGCGATAGCATGGCGACTCTGCTAGGGATATTCCCATCTTTTACCATAACGAACTTATTTTTTGAATTAGTCTTAAACATGCTTTATCCCGTGCACCCTCCCCCTTATTTGGTTTTAACTGCTTATTTACAATTTCCATTATTTCCTGAAACTGATTTATCTCTTTGTTTTCTTTCTCCGTAACCGTCTTTCAATTATTTAAATACTGCATTTACCATTTTTTTTACATGTAAATACTTGACAACATACTATTTTTTGTTGCATAAATTATGCTCCACATCATATTCCACTCGTGCGTATCAAATCCTACAGAAACGCTTGATAGTGGTTGCGCTCTTACAATTTATTACCCTTAAATTTGGAAAAGCTTATTTGCGGAAAAACTAGTCGATCAGCGGTGCAGTCGACGGTTCCGTGCCTTTCCTCCTCAAGTTGTCTGCTTGAGGGTAACAGTCTAGACCCCATAGTAACCTTACTCTTATTGTAATTGTGCATGCATCATGGTCAAACCTAGTCGGATTAATATGTTGTCTACATAATAATCATTTAAGACGAGCCTTATCCAAAGTCCGCCGGGGTTTCCATAATCCCAACGGACATAACCACGTTCTGTGCATTAATTTTGAGAACTAAATGCCAATATGCTAATCACAAATGTACAAATAGTCGGGTCTGGTAGGGGAGAAGGGCCTAACCTTTTTGTTTTACAAAAAATGAGGCACGAGGTCCCCAGATTCGGCATAGTCAGCAACATTCCACCATTGCTACTAGATTGGTAGGAGGACCTATCCTCAAGTGACGAGAATCACGTGAGAAAGAACTTGCGCAATTTACCTTCTCTGCTAGACATTCAGCCAAATAATATGCTGATCGAGGCTGCAACTTTGTTCTGGGATAGTGAAAGGGCTGTGTTCCATTTCGGGGATATCGAAATGACACCACTCTTAGAAGAAATTGACGGACTTGCGGAACTGACTTGGGATAGCCCTGGGTTGTTGGTGCCGGAGAAATGTACTGGTAAAGGGTTCCTAAAGATGTTGGGGCTGAAGAAAAATGCTGACTTGGAATGCCTGAAGAAATCCTACATACCCTTCGAATAACTGTATGAGAGATATGGCCATAGCAAGTCCTACCGCACCTTCCACAATGAGCTTTCTACCACTTCTCTGGGACACATCTAGCGCAGGGTGTTCGTGTTCATTGTGTGCTTCTTGGACCTGATAGTGTTCCCGATGAAAAGGGGAAGAATCCATACTACATTGGCCATGGTCGCCAAAACCTTGATGGAAGGGATCAATGGACAGACATACACTGTAGTCCCCATGATCATAGCCGACATCTACAGGGCTCAGGAGCGCTGTCAAAGGGGGATCAAGCATTTTGAGGGTTGTAACCCTTTGCTGCAGTTGTGGTTATTAGAACATCTTCAAAGGGGCCAGTATCGCCAAGAACTTTCGCGAAGGGCTTGGAATGACCATATTGTCTTCCATCACCCCAAGCGGATGACTTACATTCTGGACAGGTTTGCTCAGCTGGAAAGTGCCAAAGAGTGGGTAGAGTTCTTCGACAATCTGACCGAGGAACAAGTGCAATGGATGTTTGAATAGTTCCTAACAGACGAGTTCATCATCAGATCCAGGGACGCTCCGCACTTAGTGCTGATTGGGTTGAGGGGAATATACCCTTATGTCCCTATCCGAGTTATGAGGCTAGCGGGAAGGAAGTAGGTTGTACCAAGGGTTGCCAAGATGAGTCACTTCAGAGCAGACTTTCAGGACGACGACGTCCCTTACAAGTGCCAAGCTCAGCACATGTGGCACTACAAGATAGTTTGGAAAAGAACACCATTGAACCAGACATGTATCATGCTGGGTGTGAACCTCTCTACCCAGCATGGTTAGAAAACAACCTAAAGGGAATGGTGTGGCAAGGAGCCAGTCGAGGGAATAGGATAATAGACGAAGATGCCGAGGCTCAAGTCAAATACAACAGACTGCGCAAGAGGGTCCACGACTCTGAGAATGAGCACCGGGAAATACACGAGACAAATATGAGGCTGATCAACGAATGGAAAGAAATGGATATCACTTCCAACAGAAGGTTGGAGTATCTGGAGCGAGGATTAGAGGAGCTGGAGGGCAAAATCATAAAGAGGATTGAGGATTGCCAGAATGCTGAAGGAAGTAAGGAAGAAATTTGGCTGGAGCCTACCTACTGCTGGGTCTGCGCGAGATGGGAAACCTGTATGATGGAGTCAGGAAGATCGAATCTGGGGAAGGTCCTTTTGGGACCAACTAGGCTAGATTTATTCGCTTGCCTAAATGTAATAAGGCCAAGTGCCAATAGTGACTTACTTTCTATCATCTTACTGTCGTTTTGGGATTCGCCTATTTTCATATTATGAAATGAGGCATTTACTGGCATCTAAAGTTCTCCAAATCTATTTGTCGCTAGGCCTACCTCGAGCACAACGAGGCTGCCAAATTAGGACACAAATTTACATTCCCACAATATGTGTTTAAATACTGCAAACATTTCATAATCATTACTGACTTGGCTACCTTTTGTTCTTCTTTCTTTCTTTTTAGTTATTCACATTCCCCAAAAAGGTTGGTTTGTCCATACTGGCATCATCAACTTATCACACAAGATACAGGGGGCCTCCACCTTCTCCTCCTTCTCCTCCTCCTAGTCCACCAAAAGGCAAGGGAAAAGCAAAAATGGAAGATTTGAACGGTACCAGAAAGGAAAACAACACAGGGGTTGAACACGTAGAAACTTGTGAGGGTCGGGGTACTCAGATCCTAAATGATGTAGTTTCATGGATCGAACAGAAAATACTAGAACTCCAGAGTGAGATCAAGCATGTCCGAAATGTGGCAAACCTATCCTTGTCACTCAGTGTCCTAGACATCAGTTATCCAAAAACTCAAAACCCCGCACCACCTCAAAACACGCCCAACAAGCGCCCACAAAATCCACCTGTGCCTCACCATTATATAACTCCACCACAAAATCAAACGATCCCACCACAATACTCGCCAAATACCTACCACACTCCACAAAATGCTTCACGAGTCATTCCAGAACCCTAGAATTCCACCAATGATCACCACCATACTCAGATTCCAGTCCACCAAAACAACCCTATATATGTAGAAATCCTACCTCACTCCCCTCAACCCATCTCCTATACATCAGAATCTATTGAGAAGGACATCCTCATTAAGACCCTAGCCGAGGAGCTCAAGAAGTTGATCAGCCATGTTCAAGGCGTAGAAGCAGCCAATGGGATAGAAGGTCTGAACTATGAAGACCTATGCATACAGCCGGATGTAGAACTGCCAGAGGGTTACAAACATCCCAAGTTCGAGATGTTTGACGATACAGGTGATCCCAGGGTTCATCTAAGGACCTATTGTGACAAGCTTGTCGGGGTCAGAAAGGATGAAAAGATATGGATGAAACTCTTTATGAGAAGTCTTACGGGAGATGCTTTGTCCTGGTACATCAGCCAGGATCCTAAGAAATGGTCCAACTGATGAGTATGGCATATCACCAATTCAGGTTCAACACAAAAAATGCACCGGATGTTTTCTACATCCAGAACCTCAAGAAGAAGCCTACCGAGACTTTCCGCGAGTATGCTACTCGATAGAGGTCGGAAGCAGCCAAGATCAGACCATCTTTGGACGAAGAACAGATGAACAAGTTCTTCGTCAGAGCACAAGATCTGCAATATTATGAAAGATTGATGGTTATTGAAAACCATAAGTTCTCTGACATCATCAAACTTGGTGAAATGACCGAAGAAGGCATCCAAAGCGGGATGGTAACGAACTTTGAGGCATTGCAGGCCACTAATAAAGCATTGTAGTCAGGAGGTATATCTAAGAAGAAGGACGTGGGGGCAGTAATTATGGCCCAAGGCCCAAAATCTCCACTCACATACCAAACGCCTCCACCCATATAACAAACACCTCCACCCACATACCAAGCAATCCGCCTACATATCGACCCTCATCTCCCAGATATTCCCAACCGGCCACTGTCTATCACACCTATAATTCCCAACCATCTCATTTCCAGTCACCTCCAACTCATCAATACTACCCAAGACCACGACCCAATTTTGACCGCAAACCACCCAGGCAATACACCGCTATTGCGGAACCCATCGATCAGTTGTATGAAAGGTTAAAAGCCGCTGGTTACGTCACTCCTACTCCCGTTGTGGCAGTGGAGAACACATCCCAATAGGTCAACCCAAACATATCACTCTGGTATGAAAGGGAACACCATCGACGAGTGTCGAACATTGAAAGATAAAATTTAGAGACTGATTGACAACAAGGTCATACAGATAAAAGAAGCCGCACCCAATGTCCGTAATAATCCTCTTCCGGATCATTGGGGTGGTGGAATACATGTGATAGAGATGGATGAAGAATGGGATTCTGAAGGGTCAATCGGGCTTATTCGAGAAGGCGATGCCTTTAAACTTGCAGTCACACTCACCCCAATTGTAGTACAGACGTAGTCTCCAGTCGAGGTTGAGATAGCTGCATCGGTTCCATTTGAGGTAGAGGTAGCTCCACCTGTGGCCACCCCTATTTCATTTAAAGTAGAAGTGGCCACACATTTCACAATGACAGTATCAACCATACCTCCTTTTTATTCAAAAGCAATACCTTGGGATTACGTTGTCGAAGCTAGTCGAAAAGGAAAGACAAAGATGGAGGAATCCGACGTTGCACAAGGAATGACTAGAACCGGAAGAATCTATACACCTGAACACTTGGGGGGACCAAGTAAGGATTCCACTACCAAGCAGCCTGTCATTGAAACAGGACGATATGACCTTTGGATGAAAGTACAAGCAAGGGAGTACTCCGTCATTGATCATTTGAACAAAACCCCAGCTCAGATATCCATCCTGTCACTGTTGCAAAATTCAGAGGCACACAAAAGTGCTCTGATGAAGGTGTTGAGCAAAGATTACGTGCCCAACAATATCACTGCGGAGAGATGGCTAACATGGTAGGACAGGTGCTGGAAAGTCTTAAGATAATATTCCACGAAGATGAACTACTGCCTGAAGGGTTGAATCATAACCGAGCATTGCATATCACGGTACAATTCGAAGACAAATTCATTTCCAGAGTTCTGATCAATGGAGGTTCAAGCCTCAATATTTGTCCGTTGGATACTTTAAAAGATTGGGTAAAAGTTTCCATGAAATAGGGGCAGGAAGCATGAACGTGAAAGCCTTCGATGGGTCTCAAAGGGCAACGGTTGGGGAGATTAACCTTTGTCTACAGATGGGACTAGCTTGGTTCGACGTCGAATTCCAGGTGCTTGACATATCAACTTCATACAATCATCTGTTGGGCCGACCATGGATACATACCGCTGGGGCTGTGGATTCCACACTACACTAGGCCATGAAGTTCGAATGGAACCATCAGGAGGTGACCATTCACGGGGACAAGAGTAACCCCATTTACACCAGTCAAACCATCCCGGTTATCGGGAACAGAAGAAGGTTTGGAGTGGAAACCTATCATCGCATCGAACGTGTCAATGCCGTTGAGAAAGACACATGGTGGAGTAACAAGATAGAAAGAATACTAGCATGGTCTGGGTATGAACCCGGTAATGGGCTTTGGAAGAATCTCCAGGGTATTACCAAACCAATACAGCTGAAACGTCACGGTACTACTTTTGGGCTCGGATACCAATATACATGGCAAGAGTATGATGACTGGTCGCCTACATGGCGTGGACCTTATTACCCTCTCGAGAAACCAGTGACACATCTAGGTCAGACTTTTTACCAAGCTGATACAATGTGGGGAACTGCAGAAGAAGAAGCGTTAGCTGGGCCGAGGAAATTGTTCCTTGAGGACGAAGATATAGACTGCATTGCAATAATTGAGGAGGAGGAGGATGAAGGCCTCACTATTCAGACTGTGGAGAAGGGAGTTGTTCTTAAGAACTGGACCACACCATCCCGGGCCCGCCGAGTCCCTGGGTAGCTTGGAAATCAACTTAATTTTATTTCTACAGCCATGCTAGGCGTCTAAGATTTTCAGTAGTTTTGTTTTTAAAGACTTACTTGTTTCAAATAAATGCTCGACTCATCGAGCCGTACTTGTTTTGAATGTTTTCAGTTCTAATGAATGCATTGCTATTTATCATTCATTATTACCTTTAATATTTTTCTTTCTACAGCATTATTATTACTTTTCCTGATGAACCGGTGACTGTGACATGTAATGAGGCAACGCAATATAAGGATAGTGACTCGGATAGTGAAGATGAAATACTTGAAGAAGTTGTCAGGGAGGTTGAGAACTTTGAGAATAAGCCTAAGTCCAACCTGGACGAAATCGAAGCAGTAAATTTGGGAGACACCGAAACCGTCAAGGAGACTCGCATCAGCATTTACTTATCACCGACGGAGAAAGAGGAATACATTTGTTTCTTAAAGGAGTATGAGGACATCTTTGCATGGTCATATAATGACATGACCGGTTTGAGCACGTCCATAGTGGCTCACAAATTGCCTACCAATCCCATGTGTCCGCCAGTGAAGCAGAAACTCAGGAAATTCAAACCAGATATGAGCCTGAAAATCAAGTAGGAAGTTACTAAGCAGATCAAAGCCAAAGTCCTCAGAGTAGTTGAGTACCCAACCTGGTTAGCCAACATTGTACCAGTTCAAAAGAAAGACGGGAAAGTTAGAGTATGTGTTGACTATCGAGACTTAAATAGAGAAAGTCCCAAGGACGACTTTCCACTGCCAAATATACACATCCTGATCGACAATTGCGCCAAACATGAACTCCAATCCTTTGTAGATTTCTTCGCGGGTTATCACCAGATCTGGATGGATGAAGAAGACGTAGATAAGACATCTTTTATTACACCATTGGGGGTATACTGCTACAAGATAATGCCACTCGGTCTAAAGAATGCCGGGGCTAATTACATGAAAGACATGACAACCATCTTCCATGATATGATACACAAAGAAATAGAGGTGTATGTGGACGACGTCATTATCAAATCCAAGAGGGCCGCGGATCACATAGCAAACTTGAGAATGTTTTTTGATAGGTTAAGGAGATACAACTTAAAACTGAACCCCGCAAAGTGTGCATTCGGGGTCCCTGCAGGAAAGTTACTGGGATTCATTGTCAATCGTCGAGGGATCGAGCTGGACCTGTCGAAGGTTAAGGCTATTCAGGAGTTACCGTTTCCTAGGAGCAAAAAGGATGTGATGAGCTTCCTGATCGGATCCAACCATGTGCTACTATGAAGTAGCAAGAGCGGTCGAAGCAGCTTTTACCCGATAAGGTCGGGATCGATTTTCACAGGGACCTAGAAATTGGAATTGAATTTCTATCTAAGTTAGAATTGCGTAATTGTTCCTAATTACACTTCTAAAAATTTTTGGTTTTTTATTTAACTTCTAAATTTATACTACCAATATGCTAGATTGAGCTACGTTAAGCTAAGAGAAGACTATTGAAGATTTTCTAATTAGATAAAAGGCACTAGGGGAGTGACTTTCACTGTTAAAACCCATATTCACATAAGTTAGTTCATGCCATAAGGTCATCGACGTAAATCCATGAAGAGATTACTATCTTTAAGATGATAAGAGGTTAATCCTATTGGTCTTAAATGATACAAAGGTGTATAAGGGTGGTTAACAAGTATTAGAAGTTAAACGAATCAAGGATGTTGTCAGCCGTATTTTTGGGTAAACCTAGGGGTGCATAATACTCTCAAGAGGTCGTATTTTAAGGTATATGAATCATAAAATATCCATATCATAGTCTTGAAGTCAAACGAGTTATGAAACAAAAGTCGACAAGAGTTGTTGCAACTTAGGTTCATAGTTTTACTTAAACTTTAGGTCAAATGTTATTAAGCATTTCTCCCAATATACTTGGAATTACGGGGTGATCTACCCATCAAATTGAAGATTTATGAGTCTAGTTTCCAACGCATTAAACCGTTTATCAATACGATATTGGAGTAGAGAGATATAGACATTTTTGCGAGACTGCACAAGCTGCTAGGTGACAAGTAGGTGGGTCACCTACTTGGTTAAATGATAGCCCAAAAAGAGGCAATTTCGGGTCAGACAAAGAGCCCATTAAAAGGCTTATCTCCTGAAATATATCCCTCATTATATTTCACAAATAACCAGACCTAAACCCCTGCAAACTTTCTCCCAAAAATTATCCACAAACCCTAATTGATTTTCCCTCTCTTTCAAGTTCAAATTGGGGGTAAACCCTAGAGTTTGAAGAACCAAGATAAGGGCTGAGTTATCCAACAAGTAAGGTGAGTTTACTGCTATCTTTCATACATTTATTCTGCTGTGAATTCATGGTAATTCGTTCTATACATGTAAGAACTCACGGGACGGTGATCGGAAGCCGTGAGTTCGAGTTATTCACTTGTAGCGGACTGTTTTGTGGACTGTTTTGTGTTGCTGTTGGGCTGCATGTTTTACTACTGTTTTGTGGAGTTTTGGAAGAGGAAGGGTGTGGAGAAACACCATTTAGATGTAGGGTTTTGGGCTGGTAGTTCTTCGTAACATTTCCGGGTCGTTTGACACGACTACGGTGGCCGTCGTATGTATGAAGTGATTTGGTTGTGCGTGGACTGTTTTGGGAGGCTCAATATGATTATTATTGATGTTGTTTGGGCTGTTTCGTGATTGTTTGGAATTGTGTGAAGTCATATATAGGGGAGGTGCTGTCCGTTTCATCGTAAAATAGGTTATGGTCGATACATAATAGTTATGACGCTTGAATGGTAACTATAGTATCGTTTCCTTTATTGTAGACTAAGGAGTCGTGAAAATTGCATAGCTTGAGATTGGGGCAGTATATACAAGGTATGTGAGGCTATCCCTTTCCTTCTTTTGCACGACTCCAATTGTACATAATGTAATGAACGAGCTTCCAAAGATACTCTACTCTTAGAAGCTAGCAGTACTTACATTGTTTCCCCTCTTATGGAACGATCGATGTTGATGTTGCTTCTCTTATTCTTATGTTATCGATGTTATTGGTACTTCCTGATTCTTATAAGGTTCATGGTGAAGAGTTAGTCCTAATAACCTGTACAGAGGATACCGACCTTACGTCACTCCGAAAGGTTTAGAATGTGAGTCCATGAGTCGAGCATGCATTATATATATGTATCTATTTTACTCTACCGAGCCGCGCTATAGTCGGCCGGGTACGGCACCAATTGTGCAACCACTAATCAGTTGGGTTTTACCGAGCTCCACGTGGCCGGGTACGTTTTTACCGAGCCTATTACGGCCGGGTACGATATGATGATGATGATGCCCACAGAGGCGTATGTTTTAAAAGTTTATGTATATATACATATGTATCACGCATTTCATGTCAGTAGCCCTCAGAGCTACCCAGATGTTACAGGTTGTTTATTCTCTATCCCTGCTTACATTACTGTTCGTACTTATGGTTCCCCGCCTTACATACTCAGTACTTTATTCGTACTGACGTCCTTTTATTTGTAGACGCTGCATGTCGTGCTGCAGGTCCTGATAGATAGGCAAGCGCAGCTCCCGCACCATAGTAGGTTGTCCAGTTCAGCGGTGATTGGTAAGATCCCTTCTTCGGACTTGCCTTGGTCTTGGTATGCATTTTTGTTATTGATATCATGGGTATGTCGGGGCCCTGTTCCGGCTATGTTGCAACACTTATGTTCCTTTAGAGGATCATAGACAGGTGTCGACTCATGTATAGTTTGGTAGGCCTTGTTGGCTGGTTTTTGTTGTATAGTCTCTCATGGTAGCGTGGTAGCTCGTACCTTATATATACTTTCTTGATTTTCTAGTCATGGCCCTCCAGTTTGGGTCGTGACAAACTTGGTATCAGAGCAAGTCTGTCCTAGGGATTGTCTATGAGCCGTGTCTAGTAGAGTCTTGATTATGGATGTGTAGCGTGCCACATTTATAATCAGGAGGCTACATGACATCTAGGGTTGTTACCTTCTTCCTGAATCTAGATCGTGCGTAGAGTTGAGTCATAAGTGTTCATCTTTAATATTCACCTTGTTTTCTTTTAGCGATGCCTTCGACTAGGAAGAAAACAATTAGTAGACGGATTGATACATCTGCGGGAGAGGGTACCAGTCAGGTTCCCCAAGCCAGAGCGGGCCAAAGTGAGGCTCAGAGTGAGATGCCGTCTCATACCTCATCTACTCTGTCTCCTCCAGAGGATATTAGGAGGAACCCTGCACCTCTAGTTCCTCTGTCTGGCACTATAGACCAGGATATGCGGAGTGCTTTGCAGTTATTGACTAGCTTGGTAGTTGCTCAGGCTCAGAGGTAGAATACAGGTGCTGCTGATAAACCAGTTAGTACGAGAGTTCGTGATTTTATTAATTTAGACCCTCCTATGTTTACCAGATCAGATCCGAAGGAGGACGCGCAGACTTTTATTGATCAGGTTCATCGTACACTGCGGGTTATGCATACTAGTGATACAGAGGCAGTAGAGTTGGCTTCTTATCGGCTACGGGATTTAGCGGTTCTCTAGTATGATAGTTGGGAGAGATCCAGGGGTCCGAACACTCCTCCAGCTGTGTGGAAGGAATTTTTTGAGGCCTTTCTTCGTCACTACTTGCCAGTTGAGATACGACGAGCTAGAGCTGATAAGTTCTTGAACCTTAGACAAGGTAATATGAGTGTGCGAGAGTACAGTATGCAGTTGGATTCTTTAGCAAGGTATGCTCCCCATATGGTAGCAAAGATGAGCGATAGGGTGCATCTGTTCGTGAACGGGTTGGGACCACATCTGATAAATGAGTGCACGACAGCGTCCTTGGTGGAGGGCATGGATATTTCCCGTATTCAGGCTTATGCCCAGACCCTGTAGGATCGTAAGCGCCAGCAAAGGGCAGATAGGGAGCAGGATAGGGGCCATCATAAGCGGGCAAGATTTGCAGGGTAATTTGATGACTTCAGAGGCAATGCGAGGCCCAAGTCTTCGAGGAGTTCGGCGCCATCTGTAGCTAGTGCTCCTCCACAATTCCAGAGGCCTCGATATGATCGATTTACCTATTCAGGTCCAGGTCAGAGTTCGCGGGCATCAGGCTCGCAATATCACAGAGATACTAATCAGACGAGACCCCCCAACACCACGTTGTGATAAGTGCGGTAAGGCCCATTTTGGACTGTGCCGTAGAGGTTCTGATGCGTGCTATTCTTGCGGACAACCTGGCCATATGATACGGGATTGTCCTAACAGAGGAGTTGGTGGTATGGCTCAGCCGACTGGATCTGTGTCTAGTTCTTCCTCATCAATTCGACCTCCAGCACGGGGTTTTCGGCAGTCGACAGGTCGAGGTAGAGGTAGAGGTGCAGTGCAGAGTTTGAGTGGTGCTCAAAATTGAACCTATTCTATAGTAGGTCGACAGGATCTCGAGTCATCTTCAGATGTTGTTACAGGTATATTGTCTGTGTTTTCTTATGATGTATACGCGCTGATTGATCCGGGATCTACATTATCATATGTTACACCCTTTGTGGCTTATAAGTTTGGCATTGAACCTGAATTGATAAGTAAACTCCTTGTAGTATCTACTCCTATAGGAGATTCTGTGATTGCTAGAAGGGTATATAGAAGTTGCACTGTGATGATTTGTAGTCGTCAAACCTCGGCAAATTTATTTGAGTTAGAAATTGTTGATTTTGATGTGATAATGGGAATGGATTGGTTGGCCTCATGCTATGAAAATGTTGACTATCGTACGAAGATGGTTAGGTTTCAGTTGGTGAACCCGTCATTGAATGGAAGGGGAACATTGCTACGCCGAAAGGTAGGTTTATTTCCTATCTTAAGGCAAGGAAGATGATCTCAAAAGGTTACATTTATCATCTCGTTCGCGTTAGGGATGCGGAGGCGAAGCCGCCTACTCTACAATCGATCCCCGCGGTCAATGAATTTCCAGATGTTTTCCAAGATAAAATCCAGGCCTTCCTCCTGAGAGGGAGATTGAGTTTAGCATTGATATGTTGCCTGACACTCAACCGATCTCTATCCTTCCATACAGAATGGCTCCGGCAGAGTTTCAAGAGTTGAAGGCGCAGTTGAAGGACTTACTGGATAAGGGCTTCATTAGGCCAAGATCTTTACCTTGGGGTGCGCCAGTCCTGTTCGTGCGGAAGAAAGACGAGTCTTTACGGATGTGTATCGACTATCGACAGTTGAATAAGTTTACTGTAAAGAACAAGTATCCACTTCCAAGGATTGACGACTTATTTGACCAACTCCAGGGTGCTAAGTATTTCTCCAAGATTGACTTACGTTCAGGGTATCATCAGGTGAGGGTTAAGGAGAAGGATATTCCAAAGACGGCCTTCCGGACAAGATATGGGCACTTTGAGTTCTTGGTGATGTCGTTCGGGCCAACAAATGCCCCAGCAGCTTTTATAGATCTCATGAATACTATATTCAGGCCCTATCTTAATGTGTTCGTGATCGTATTCATTGATGATATTTTGGTGTATTCTCGTTCGGAGGCGGAACATGCGGGCCACTTGCGGATAGTATTACAGACGCTTCAGGATCGTAACTTATATGCTAAGCTCTCCAAATGTGAATTCTGGCTGAACTCAGTAGCATTCCTTGGCCATGTGATATCTGACGAGGGTATTAGTGTCGACACTCAGAAGATCGATGCAGTAAAGAATTGGACGAGACCTACAACACCATCAGAAGTCCGCAGCTTCCTAGGGCTAGCAGGATATTATAGGCGATTTGTAGAAGGGTTTTCCTCTATATCAGCACCATTGACTAAGTTAACACAGAAAGCTACTAAATTACGGTGGTCTGACGCTTTTGAACAAAGTTTTCAGGAGTTGAAGAATCGATTGACATCCGCACCAGTGCTCACTCTTCCTGAAGGACCAGAAGGTTATGTGGTATATTGTGATGCCTCAGGTATAGGTTTGGGGTGCGTATTGATGCAACGTGAGAAGGTGATTGCTTATGCATCAAGACAATTGAAGAAGCATGAAAAGAATTATCCAACCCATGATTTGGAATTGGCTGCAGTAATATATGCTTTGAAGATATGGCGGCACTACTTATACGGCGTCCATGTTGACATCTACACAGATCATAAGAGTTTACAATACATCTTCAAGCAGAAAGAGTTGAATTTGAGGCAGCGTAGGTGGCTTGAATTACTGAAAGACTACGACGTCGAGATATTGTATCATCCCGGTAAAGCCAATGTTGTGGCAGACGCTCTCAGCCGTAAGTCAATGGGAAGCTTAGTACATATTGAGGCAGGTAGATAGGGTTTGACTAAAGAGCTTCATCAGCTAGCCAATATGAGAATCAGATTGTTAGACTCTGATGACAGAGGTGTTACTGTACATAATACATCAGAATCATCTTTGGTAGACGAGGTAAAAGCACGGCAATATGAAGATCCTATCTTAGTACGATTGAGAGAGAGCATTCAGCAGCGTAAAATTACGACTTTTGAGATCGGAGGAGATGGGGCACTGAGATACCAGGGCCGATTATGTGTGCCTAATGTGGCAGGGTTGCGAGAGAAGATTATGAATGAGATTCATCAATCCCGATATTCCATCCATCCCGGCTCGACAAAGATGTATCATGACATTAAGGAGCAGTATTGGTGGGATAACATGAAGAAGTCTATTGCAGAATTTGTAGCCCAGTGTCCTAATTGTCAACAAGTAAAGATCGAACATCAGAAACCCGGTGGATTGCTTCAGAATATAGAGATTCCGACCTGGAAATGGGAGGGGATTAATATGGACTTCATTATTGGGTTACCTCGCTCTTATCATAAGTTTGACTCCATCTGGGTGATAGTTGATCGACTTACAAAATGTGCCCATTTTCTGCCAGTTAAGACAACTTACACGGCTGAAGATTATGCAAAGATGTATATCAAGGAAATTGTTAGGCTTCATGGTGTACCAATATCTATTATATCAGACCGAGGAGCTCAATTTACGGTTAACTTTTGGAGGTCTTTTCAGAAGGGTTTAGGCACACAAGTGAATCTCAGCACTGCATTTCATCCACAGACTGACGGACAAGCTGAACGTACCATTCAGACACTTGAAGATATGCTACGAGCATGTGTTCTAGATTTTAAGGGAAATTGGGATGACCATCTTCCACTCATAGAATTTGCCTACAATAATAGCTACCATTCCAGTATTAAAATGGCCCCATACGAGGCACTATACGGGAGGAGATGTAGATCACCAGTTGGATGGTTCGAAGTCGGTGAAACAGAATTATATGGGCCAGATTTGATTCACCAAGCCATTGAGAAGGTGAAAGTGATACAGGAGCGATTGAGGACGGCACAAAGCAGGCAAAAGTCTTATTCTGATGTCCGACGTCGTGATCTGGAGTTTGAGGTTGGTGATTGGGTTTTCCTGAGGATCTCGCCGATGAAGGGTGTTATGCATTTTGGGAAAAAGGGTAAGTTGAGTCCACGGTATATCGGTCCGTACAAAATTCTTCGACGAATTGGACAGGTTGCTTATGAGTTAGAATTGCCATCCGAATTGGAATTTGTCCATCCAGTATTCCATGTATCTATGTTGAGGAAATGTATTGGAGACCCTTCTCGAGTTGTCCCTATCAAAGATGTACAAGTTACAGAGGATCTATCATATGATGAAGTGCCAGTGGCTATATTAGATCGACAAGTCCGCAAGCTGAGAACAAAAGATGTAGCTTCTGTCAAAGTATTGTGGAGAAACAAGAATAAGGAAGAAATGACATGGGAAGCGGAAGAGGAGATGAGTTCTAAATATCCTTACCTATTCCAGAATGAAGATAACAAGGATGCTGGTGGAACACAGGATACATTAGAAGGTGAAACGGCTCTATGAGGTAAGCAATAACTTGAGAATACTCTTCCTTAATACAAAATGGTGATATGTAGATAATGTACATGTCCATAATGATTTGCGTAGCCTTGTGAGGCCATACGTTGGGCTAAACTGCTTGCAAGTTTTGCTAGTAACCATTTTATAGGGGAAAATTGACCGGGAATTTCCGTTGGAATCCACGATGATTTGGACTCCCCATAAACCCTTACATTCGAGGACAAATATTCTTAAGGGGGGGAGGGTGTTACAACCCATATTCTCATACGTTAGTTCATGCCATAAGGTCGTCAACGTAAATCCATGAAGAGATTATCTTTGAGATGATAAGAGATTAATCCTATTGGTCTTAAATGATAAAAGGTGTATAAGGGTGGTTAACAAGTATTAGAAGTTAAACGAATCAAGGATGTTGTCAGCCGTATTTTTGGGTAAACCTAGGGGTGCTTAATACTCTCAAGAGGTCATATTTTAAGGTATATGAATCATAAAATATCCGTATCATAGTCTTGAAGTCAAACGAGTTATGAAACAAAAGTCGACAAGAGTTGTTGCAACTTAAGTTCATAGTTTTACTTAAACTTTAGGTCAAATGTTATTAAGCATTTCTCCCAATATACTTGAAATTACGGGGTGATCTACCCACCAAATTGAAAATTTATGAGTCTAGTTTCCAACGCATTAAACCGTTTATCAATACAACATTGGAGTAGAGAGATATAGTCATTTTTGCGAGACTGCACAAGCTGCCAGGTGACAAGTAGGTGGGTCACCTACTTGGTTAAATGATAGCCCAAAAAGAGGCAATTTCGGGTCAGACAAAGATCCCATTAAAAGGCTCATCTCCTTCAATATATCCCTCATTATATTTCACAAATAACCAGACTTAAACCCCTGCAAACTTCCTCCCAAAAATTATCCACAAACCCTAATTGATTTTCCCTCTCTTTCAAGTTCAAATTGGGGGTAAACCCTAGAGTTTGAAGAACCAAGATAAGGGCTGAGTTATCCAACAAGCAAGGTGAGTTTACTGCTATCTTTAATATATTTATTCTGCTGTGAATTCATGGTAATTCGTTCTATACATGTAAGAACTCACGGGACGGTGATCGGAAGCCGTGAGTTCGAGTTATTCACTTTTAGCGGACTGTTTTGTGGACTGTTTTGTGTTGCTGTTGGGCTGCGTGTTTTACTACTATTTTGTGGAGTTTTGGAGGAGGAAGGGTGTGGAGAAACACCATATAGATGTAGGTTTGTGGGCTGGTAGGTCTTCGTAACATTTCCGGGTCGTTTGACACGACTACGGTGGCCGTCGTATGTATGAAGTGATTTGGTTGTGCGTGGACTGTTTTGGGAGGCTCAATATTATTATTATTGATGTTGTTTGGGCTGTTTGGTGATTGTTTGAAATTGTTTGAAGTCATATATATTGGGGAGGTGCTGTCTGTTTCATCGTAAAATAGGTTATGGTCGATAAATAATAGTTATGACGCTTGAATGGTAACTATAGTATCGTTTCTCTTATTGTAGACTAAGGAGTCGTTAAAATTGCATAGCTTGAGATTGGGGCAGTATATACAAGGTATGTGAGGCTATCCCTTTCCTTCTTTTGCACGACTCCGATTATACATAATGTAATGAACGAGCTTCCAAAGATACTCTACTCTTAGAAGCTAGCAGTACTTACATTGTTTCCCGTCTTATGGAACGATTGATTTTGATGTTGCTTCTCTTATTCTTAAGTTATCAATGTTATTGGTACTTCCTGATTCTTATGAGGTTCATGGTGAAGAGTTAGTCCTAATAACGTGTACAGAGGATACCGACCTTACGTCACTCCGAAAGGTTTAGAACGTGAGTCCATGAGTTGAGCATGCATTACATATATGTATCTATTTTACTCTACCGAGCCGCGCTATAGTTGGCCGGGTACGGCACCAATTGTGCAACCACTAATCAGTTGGGTTTTACCGAGCTCCACGTGGCCGGGTACGTTTTTACCGAGCCTATTACGGCCGGGTACGATATGATGATGATGATGCCCACAGAGGCGTATGTTTTAAAAGTTTATGTATATATACATATGTATCACGCATTTCATGTCAATAGCCCTCAGAGGTACCCAGATGTTACAGGTTGTTTATTCTCTATCCCTGCTTACATTACTGTTCGTACTTATGGTTCCCTGCCTTACATACTCAGTACTTTATTCGTACTGATGTCCTTTTATTTGTGGACGCTGCATGTCGTGCTGCAGGTCCTGGTAGACAGGCAGGCGCAGCTCCCCCACCATAGTAGGTTGTCCAGTTCAGCAGTGATTGGCGAGATCCCTTCTTCGGACTTGCCGTGGTCTTGGTATGCATTTTTGTTATAGATATTATGGGTATGTCGGGGCCCTGTTCCGGCTATGTTGCAACACTTATGTTCCTTTAGAGTCTCATAGACAAGTGTCGACTCATGTATAGTTTGGTAGGCCTTGTCGGCTGATTTTTGTTGTATAGTCTCTCATGGTAGCGTGGTAGCTCATACCTTATATATAGTTTCTTGATTGTCTAGTCATCCCATGTTATGTATGTTCATGCCATCATATTTTATTGTTGGTTGTCCATGACCCATGTCTACCATTTATATTGATCTCGTCAGCCCTAAAAGATAATAAAGAAAGTTAGATAAAATGTATGTTGGTGCTCGGTAAGTATGGCCGGGTGCTAGTCATGCCCCTCAAGTTTGGGTCGTGACATTCATCTAGGTGGGTAATTAACGGGTTTTCGTATGTAAGGCTAGGTTGTCATAATTAGGGATTACGATATAACCATTGCACAATTCTACTCACTCGATACCTCTCGGTAGTTCGAGTGATTTTGCCCTAATTGACTTTCTCAAGACCAATTGGGTATGATCATTTGTGCAAGCAATTGAGGTTCAAGTCGGGTATTATAATCTCTCGGTTTAACCCTTTAATTGGGGCTATCAATTCTCTTGGGTATGCCCCAATTCCTTGTTGGACTAATTCTAAAGACATAGGCTCTCTTTCTCAAGAAGAGCCAAAATCAACAAAGCATAAATTAGTGCTTGCAACCACTAATTCAACAATAAAACCATAAACTAGTCCAGATATCAAACACCCATAGACATTCAAACCTTAAAACACAAGACCCATCAATTACCCACACTAGGGTTGAGCCGCAACCCTAGCAGATGGGTCTAGCTACTCATGATAATAGAGAAAAACAAAGAAATAGATGAAGATAAACCCATAAAATTAAATTACTAATTAAAACTTGAAGAACCAATGGTAAAACTATTGTAAAATTACTCTAAATAGCAAGAAAAGCCTATTCACGAGCACAACTCTATTCTAGAATTTAATTGATGACCTAAAAATGAGAAAAGAAACTATTTATACTGGGCCAATAATTCTAGACAAAAATACCCTTGCGGGGCTAGTGCGGACCGCACAAAATCGAGTGCGGCCGCACTAAGGCTTTCAGCTGGAATTCTTGCTCTCTGATCATGGCTACCGCGGACCGCACAAAATGAACCGCGGCCACGGTGGCTCCTGTTGCGGTCCGCACAAAATGGAACGCGGACCGCATTGGCCATAATCCTCCAATTGTCATCTCTCTGAACCTTGGCTCTTCGGACTGCATGAAATCGAGTGCGGCCGCAATGAACCCAATGCGGACCGCACAAAACTCTTTGCGGCTGCATTGCCTGATGGCCTGAAAAACATAGTCTTTGAACCTCATCCTTGCGGACTTCACAGAATGGTGTGCGGCCGCACTGGCCCTGTTTGACTGAGCTTCGTCTTGTCTTGGTACTTGTGCAAGTTTCACTCCTTTTTGAGCTGGTTTTTGACATCTTGTCACCTTGATGATCAAACCTGCAATCAAGCACAACTTGTGAGCCTTTGGGACTATTTTGTACACATTTCTAATCAAAACTTAAGCAAGAAGGAGTGTAAAATGCGTCATAATCCCTAGTTATCACTTCCTAGGACGTCTCAACTATATCAGTTGCTTCATAGCGCAGTCCACAGTTATATGTGAACCCATCTTCAAAATACTGAATTGAACTACGCTTGATCTGATTCCCGTTTAAGAGGGGATACGTAGGCAGCCCTGTGGCTTCCGTCATATCACAATAATATTTTCATTTCCTCCAGGATCAGAAACTGGGGCAAAATTTTGAGGAGGACTCTCAAAATTCCGGAGCAAGTTCAACCAACACCAGCATATGCCAGATGGTCAAAAATTGGTTAAGAAACTGGGGCAGAATTTTGAGAAGGATTCTTAAAATTCCAAAGAAGTTCCAACAAGTTTTGTCACTCGCGAACGACCGAGGGATCATCTACCAAACTGGGGCAGAATTTTGAGGAGGACCCTCAAAATTCTAACACGAGAAAGCTGCAATGTCTCTGAAATGTGTTATAATCACTAGTTCATCTGAAATTACTAGATATTTCACCATATTTCTAAAATAATTCTATTTTTCATCAATAATTGCATATTACTTTCGAGAGTTCTATTTCTGTAACAGCCGGGTTACCCAGGGAAACTCAAACAAGGCCTCTCAAACGGAGGAGTAAAGCCAGCACACAAAGGCACGAACCAACCTCCCCTTACAAAACTTACAATTTTTCTTTGAACGCATGCATTTGATGTAACAGTAGCATTCGCAAGTATGTACGTGCAGCAAAACCACTATTAATCCGGCCACCGGACACTGAATAAATCTCAAGCTAAGAAATACTCTACTTTTATTTGCTACTTGTTCTTTGCATGGGACTAAGCCCTATCCCGAACCTTGCATGAGGCTAAGCCCTGACTCCATTTTGCATGACGTTAAGCACTGTCTTCCAATCTTGCATGGGACTAAGCCCTCTCCCGCATCTTGCATAACGCTAGGCCCTACCTCCATATGTGCATAAGGCTAAGCACTGCCTTCTCTTTGCATGGCACTAAGCCCTATCCCACATCCTGCATGAGACTAAGCTCTATTTCCATACTTGCATGAGGCTAAGCCCTGCCTCCATATTTGCATAAGGCTAAGCATTGCCTTCTCTTTGCATGGGACTAAGCCCTGTCCCACATCCTGCATGAGACTAAGCTCTGTCTCCATACTTGCATGAGGCTATGCCCTGCCTCCATATTTGCATAAGGCTAAGCACTGCCTTCCGATCTTGCATGGGACTATGCCCTGTCCCGCATCTTGCATGAGGCTAAACCCTGCCTCCATATTTGCATAAGGCTAAGCATTGCCTTCACTTTGCATGGGACTAAGCCCTGTCCCACATCCTGCATGAGACTAAGCCCTGTCTCAAATCTTGCATGAGGCTAAGCCCTACCTCCATTCTGCATAAGGCTAAGCTCTGCCTTCTCTTGCATAAGACTAAGCTCTGTCTCCACCTTGTATGAGGCTAAGCCCCGCCTCCATATTTGTATTTGTATGAGGCGAAGCTCTGTCTCCCCTCTTGCATGAGGCTAATCCCTGCTTCCATATTTGCATAAGGCTAAGCCCTGCCTTCCATCTGCATGGGACTAAGCCGTTTCCCACATCTTGCGTGAGACTAAGCTCTGTCTCTGATTTTTGCATAAGGCTAAGCATTGCCTTCTCATGGGACTAAGCATTGTCCCTCCTTGCATAAATGTTGCTCTATTCCGGCACTATCTATTTGCTCCCCTTTCGGGCTAAGCTCTACCCTCAACCTCACAAGACTAAGCCTTGTCTTGTTGACTTTACCATCATATAGATGCATCTCATAGGCTGAAATATCACCAACCTATCCAAAGGCGCCATAGTCTAAAGGCATCATCCTCATAGTCAGAAGACATCATGTCATGGCCTGAGGATCTCTCAAATTTGCATATCATTATTCAAAGGCGACATGGATCTGAGGCACCATTTTCATTGCCTGAGAACATAATTTCATGGCCTGCGAATCTCTTATCTCACAATTCATAGCCCGGGACATCATGGTGTAAGGATGTCATTCTTAACCGTCCGAAGAAAACTTTCTTAGTCCAAAGGGAATCCGCATCATGTTTAAATTTCCGCACAAATACATGTTCGTAGCATCTCCTTACCTGCAGGTGACCAATAAGCAACCACTATCCCAGCAGGAGCGACCTCGCTCCAGTTCCTTCAACTATCTCAAACTTGACCATTCACCATAACCACTCTTTCACCCATCCCGAAATCTCGTGTTCGTTTCTTGTAATGACTCCATCGGTATATTCCGCCAATGGATCTAGAACTACACATGGCCTGATTCCTATAAAACCAGGGATATGTAGGCAGCTCGAAGACCAGAGTCCGACTTCTATCTTTCAAAACATCCAATTCGGTCAAAATTGGCCATCATTTCTTTACCCGAAAACTCTTTCATCCTTCCCGAGTAAAGAGAGGCAACTGTTGATACCCAATTTTTCCCTATAATATTTTTTAAAGTACATGTATACTTTCAAAACTATGCATTAGCATCAACTGATATTTTTTCATAATTTATATATTTTTAAATTGATTTTTTATTTACATAAATAATTACATATCGCATCAAAAATGGCTTTACAGAATTTCATGACTTAATATTGCTATTTATAGTTATATTAAGTTCAAATTATTTCACAAATGGCCAGATTTACACCTTTTGGTTACAATTGCACTAATTTTTGCACTTATAGCCCATGTATGCATCACTGCATTATTTTACCAGAAATTAGTCCATTATATTTTTAAAATATTGAATAATTATTTTAAAGCACTTCGATGCATGAAAATTATTTTTTTCTTATTGATAATTATTTTATAAAATATTCTTATCAATTATTTGGGTATTTTAACAAATAGCCTTTTAATTTCTCTAATTTTCGGACCTAACCCACTAAGACCAGGCCCAAACCAACCAGAGCCAACCCCAATTAAACCTAACCCGACCCAGGCCCCTCCTAATCCTGGTCGTTGATCTCGGAGATCAACGGCCCTTATTTGTTCTTACCTTTTTAATCAAACGACCCCCTAAACCCTAACCATTCTCACCAAACAGTCGCCCTAGAATCCCTAATCCTCTCCGTCTCTCTGAGATCCAACCTTAACCCCATCCGCCGCCACCCAAAACTGGCCCTAATCCCTTTGATTCCTATTCGATCTATGGATTTCCCTAGCTATATGAGACCTCTACTTGTCTCCTACTTTCCCTGGTTGCTCGATTTTGTGATTTCATGGAAGGAACTCAAAGCGATCTAGTCCAGATCTCATTGAAAACTCTCCAAGAGTTTGTCTATGGTCTGTGGGTGCTTTATATCGATGTTTTACGGCTCAAATCTTTGATTCAAAGGCCAGATTCTCTTTACGCTTTCTCTTTTCTTCAAAAACCTAATGTTTGGACTTGAATTGGTTCAGATCTCTATAGATCTGGAGCGATTCTGAGTTCATCATTGATTTTCCTTAAGGTTCCCTCATTTATTTACTGATTAACCGGTTTTTGAGCACTTTGTCATATTAAGGTTTGGTCTTCTTGTTGTTTTTTGGTCAAATCTCTATGCATCTGAAGTGTTTTCAAAATACCATGGTTGTTCTTTAAGGTTCTTTTACTTCTCTACTACTAACCAATTTTTAGCACTATGCTACTTTAGGTTTTTAACTTCTCAGACTTCTGTTGTTCGAATCCATGTATGTTTGAAGTGCTTTCAAGTTTCCATGGTTGTTTTCTTTAAGGGTTCTTTGACCTCTATTCTGTCAATCAACTTTAAGTGTTTTCAAATTAAGGTTCTTCCCAGACTTCTCTTCAAGAGGTTTTTCTACTTTCAATGTTAAAAAAATGTTCATCTCCTTACGTATTTGGTTAATCTTTGTATCTATGCTCGAACAGTAGATGTTTCTAATGGTTACACTGATTTCTTCTATTATGTCTATTTTTGTGAACTAGTCGTATTAACTGACTCTATTTAGGGGTTTGAGTGATTTTTCTGTTAAATCCAGTATTCTTTGGAATTTTGTTGCTTAGTTGATTTCTATTTAGGGAATTCGAATAATTCTTTCCTGATTAAAATCAATATTTTTCGGAATTTTTACTTGTTTCCCTATTGTGACTAATTACACTTGCCTTATTATCAGTGGTTTGGGGATTTGATGGACTCCTTATATGGTATGGTGTTGATTTATTACCTTATTTGAGTCCCAGTTCGAACCGTTAATTGATTGCCCCCCAATTAAGGGGCCTATTCCGGACTCCTCTATGGGAATTGATTTTGTGACTGATTCATTGCTCCTAATTTACTGAATTGTGATTCTCTTACCTTATTTTTATTCACCCCTAAAGTGCTATATATACACTCTCATTATGCTCCTTCAACACACGAACAATAGTTCAGAATACACACACATACATTCAAACACTTTCTCTTTCTTTGCTACTTGTGCTGATTATTGGCTAGCCGGCTAAAAGCCAAGGCTAGACAGTGGATTTGCACCTTCTTCTTTCATATTCTGCATTTTTCTTCTTTAACTGGTATGTCTCGAGTTAAATTCTGAAACTCAGCCTTATGTGATCTATGTCTATACACCCATGTTTATTCCTGCATTAGTTACTCAACTTGTTTCTCTGTTTGATATTATTAAGCATGTCTAAGTGATGCCTTATGTGTAATCAACATGTCTAAGTTTACTTAGTTCTTTGATACCTGCCTAGCACGTTTACTTGGTTCCCTTACCCCCTCCCTTTTAATGGGTTGACTGTGTAACTACTTAGTTTTCTAGTGCATTCAATTAGTCCTGATTGTATGTCCCATGCTGTTCAACACCTCTGTGTCTTCAACATGATCCTGCTATATCCCTTATCTATGTCTTAACCGACTAGTACCATGATTGACCTGATTCAGTAGACTCCTAGTGGTTCTGTACACTTGCTGTATCAAATGCTTCTCTGTTTATGTGGTTTCAGCCCTATATGTTCACAATCCCCTTCACCCTTGTTTGTAAGTCTACTTGTTGAGTGAATCTGAGTACTCTGTGACCAATTGGGTTGTTTGTTGAGTATGCTTTCTTCAAGGTGATTTTAAAACTACTGCTTTACACCTAGTATTCTTCTCAAAAACTGGTCACTCCCAGTATATTTTTTTTAAAAAAAGCTGTTTCTAGATCTCTTTTACTTCTAATTGTTTTACTAAGTCTTTCAACACTATGTCAAACACTCTCACCCTACTCTTAGAGTATTAAGTTCTGCCCCTCTGGTATGTGAACTGCTTAGGGATCCTTGAGATCTCTCTAAACTCTGGCATACCAGGGCTGGCCCTTCCACACTGCACATAATCAATCCCTTTTTGAGAATGGCCTTGGTGCGAGCACTGCTCGGGATCCTTGAGGTCCTTAGGGAATTCTGACACACCAAAGACACACATTATTGGCTATGAGATCTATTGGCTTCTGAGATTCTGTTGAAGGCTTGGCATTCCCAGGTTTACTTTGAGCCTGATTTAGGTCCCCTATAGCATAATTTCTATTTACTTATGTAATTCGTTTTATTCTAGTCGTTCATTTTATCTAGTCTGTAATTAATTTATTTGTAAGCAGATATTGGGGGAAACTATTAAAAGGGGGCTTCCTATATAATGTTTGTGGGAAATTGGGTAGATACCATTCTTTAGGTTGATATATAACCATCCCCTTAGTCTATATGTATATTTGCAATAGCCATCCTGCTTCGAGTTTATGTCATGATAGAAAAACATGCTTTAGGTCCATATGCTATGCTACTTGCATCAAAACATGTCATTAGTTTATAATATTTGCATTAGAAAACCTGCCTTAGGACACTCACGTTTATATTCTGCACATTAGAAACATGTTATAAGTTCATCACTTCTTTCTCTAACTTTGCATAAGTTATTATCACCTGGAAATCATGTCATTAAACTACTGCTGTAATCTTGCTTAATAAAAAATGATCATCTTTATGTGTATTAGAAATCGTGATTTAGGACATTGTTTGCATTGGCTCTAAACTGTGTCTCCATCGTTTTGAATAAGTAACTGTTTATAAAAGATTCAAAACAGTCCAACACCTAGATATCATGTCCTAGTTTAAACATGCATAAAATCACTTGTTATAACCTTCATCACTTAGATCAGCATGCCTATAGGATAAAAGAACTTCAAATTATTCCCAGATTATGACTGCATATACACGCCTAGGCAAGCCTTAGGCCGTTAGATAACTGTGAAACCAGGTTCTATTTTTGTGTGAAACTGTCCGGGCTTAGCAAGCTATAAAACTAGTAGGCAAACAGATTAGGATTCTGCCACTTCCCTTAAAACAAACGCTGCATGTTCTGTTCTGTAATGTTCATCTAGATATCATGTTCCTAGGCTTTCTGAATTTCTTTAAAATAATTGTTTGAGACGTGCTGCTTATTTGCCTATGTATATGTGGAGGTAAATATGAGCCTTTTATCTGCTTCCTTAAGTGACAGTCCTATGTGTTATTCGTTGTCGCCTAGACTTTTTCCTATTAAACACCTTAGGATTGTCTAGAACTGCCTAAGTCTAGAGATCATAAACTCCTCTGGTACAACAAGGAAGGGCGGGTAACAGCACGCATAGATTTCGTTAATCAAAACTCGCTTATATAACCGCTAAGGGGTGGGATAATGGGTAGTTAAAGGATATGATGACCTGTGAGCTAATGCAACATGTAACCCCTCTCACCGAGGAGTGATTACCGGGCATTGCACGGATATGATCCTATAGGATAAACAACTTAGGACCTCCCTTATCCCTTTTGCATATGTGTGCTTAGACTACTTATCTGTTAAAAGTCTTCATTCCTTTTACATATGTGTGCTTAGACTGCTTATTTGCTAATTGACTAATTCACAAAGTAGGTTTGGCCGGGACCCACCGTTGTGGACCTCCAGAGGTGCTTAAAACCTTTTCCTTAAGGTTATTTCGAGCCCTTACCCTAATCTCTGGTAATGCAAACTGCTTTATGAGTTATTTGCTTTAGGTGCCCTAACGCACCTTAAATCCGTTAGGTGGCGACTCATAAAATCCATACCCCTTCCCAAAAGGAAATGAGTTGTCCCAAAAATGTCGAAACCCAGACTTCCCCGCGAAGGAAAAATGGGGGCATGACAGAGGGAATTAAACAAATAAGTAGAGACCAACCAGTGGCAACAGAAATGAATGCAATCTTAGTTTCCAATAGCAAAGGGAATGAACTTGCAGCATGGCAATTACAGGAACCGGTGCCAACTCCCTAGTCGAGCGAACTCAACCAGGGGTAGGAGTCGTCAAAATCCTATCAAGTACCAAGAATTTTTTTCAGGTACTAGAAGAAACGGATGCCAGAAAATCCACAACGGAAGAACTTGAGCGATTCGCGTTGTTCAAAAAGTTCTTGGAGAGGAAGTTCCACTAGGAGACAGTTCTAAACACCGAGCTCAGTGGCCATGCACAAACTAAGATTGGATCCTCACATTCCACGGGTAAGGCAGATAAAATGCCTTATCATCGAGGTCAGAAACAAATTCGTCAAAGAAGAGGTGATCATCTTAAACACTTGCAAGAAACCTTTGACATCCTAAGAAAGCACAACACAAAGCTTTACCCCGAGAAGTGAGCATTCATATTTAGCTCCGGTAAGTTCTTGGGGTTCCTGGTGTCGCAAAGGGGGGTCCAGATCAACCCCGATAAAATTAAAGCCATTGAAGATATCCCAGACAAACTATCAAGCGTGAAAGCGGTTCAAAGATTGAAAGGAAGACTGGTTGCTTTAAGCAGATTCATTTCCTAGTCTTGGAAAAAATGTCATCATTTCTTTTCGCTCCTCAAAAAGAAGAACAACTTTGAATGGACTTCGGAATGTCAGTAGACTTTGAGGGATTTAAAAATGTATTTGTCGAGTCCTCTATTTCAGTCAAAACTGGAGGAAGGCAAGCAGTTGTTGATCTACATAGCGGTCTCAGAGGTAGTCGTAAGTGTCGTTTTAGTCAGTGAGGATGAAGGTACGAAATCTCCTATCTATTATGTTAGTAAAGTTTTAACGGGAGTAGAACTCGCTACCCACATCTGGAAAAATTAGCCTTAGCTCTCGTAGTCATCGCTCAAAAGCTTAGACCTTACTTCCAATGTCATTTGATAGTCGTGGCGACAACTTTTCCCCTACGGAATATTCTTCACAAACCTAAACTTTCAGATAGGCTAGCCCAGTGTCTTGCACTTGTCAACGGTCAGGTAACCTTTGGCACGATAGCAAACTTTACTTCCCAATAGAAACTTTGCTACCGAGCATTCACTAGTGGAATCTACAAAGGAGCAAGACTTTAAGTGTTCAAATTCACATTCTAGCATTCGAACAAAGGGGGGAATGATATGAGAATACGACAATAATGACTGCCACATCAACTGAAACTATGAAATTCGGAAACAAAGTTGTATCATCAGGACCGGGGACTACGCTGCTAGCCCCATAGAAATAAGTTGTACAAGTTAGCCACAAGTAATGGAAATTTCTTTTTAGCACAACACATGCTTATGTACTTTTTAAAATGAAAGGAATAAAGTAAATTCCTTTTATTTTTATATTGTTTCTTGTCCTACCGATGAATTATTTTTATCATTTGAAAGTTAAACAAGTACTTCAAATGCTAGTGGCGTAATGAACAGGAGACGTGCTCTTCAAGAGCATCGTAAACGTAAAAGGGTCCTCTCCTATTAAACCCTCACGGTAAAGGATTGTTTTCGGAAGAACTTATGCCTGGAATCCAAATGCTTTCGGGGAAAAATACACTCGAAGCCTTGCATAATTTGACGCAAAGAGAAAGACTTGGCAATACTTAAACGGAAAGTACGCATAAAGAAAAACTTGTGCAATACTTAAATGAAAAATAGTTTTATATATAGCAAACATGCCAAGCAGCACAAGTATAAAAATATGGAAAAGAAAAGCAAAGTTAAAGGAAAGCAAAAAGCTAAGCTACTGCACCCTCGGAATCCAGAGAAAGAGAAGCATCTGCACCATCAGGAGAAGTAGGTGGATCTGCCGCCGGCTCAAAGTCTTGGCGTTCACCATCTTGGCCTTCAACATTAGGTTGTATCGGGAGACCCCTTCAGGCGGTTGACTCCAGCTCACCGGCCTTAGCAATTTCGGCATCAAAGTCAATGACGTCTGCTTTGGCATCTTCCATGGTTTTTCTCCACATATTGTACATAGAAGATGATTTTTCAACAATAAGGGAAGACGCTCGGCGCTAAAGTTCTTTCTTAATACGGTCAACCTCGGTCGAAAGGTTATCCCGCTCAGATCTAGCAGCCTGGAGGCTGACATCAAGGTTATAGACAGTGGAGTTAAAAACTTTATTGTGCTCTGTGACTCTCTTATACCTCTCTTCCAATAGGGCATACTTCTCCTCGGCAACAGCAACTTCTTCAGCTTTGGAGTTCAAGGTTGCCTCCATATTATTCAATCTTTCAATAGAGGCAGCCTCGCGATCAGATGCAGCAAAAATGGCATTATGCACCTCAACCCACTTTGCCCTAGTTACTTCAAATTGTACACTTAACAGGGTCACTACCTCTTGCTTGCTTTGCTATAACCGAGCCTCCATCTCAGCAGCCCAGCTTGTTCTTCTAGTACTAAGAGGCGAGCAGCAATTTGATCCCGCTCGGCCAACAATTGATCCCGCTCGGAGGTGAGTTCATCCTTGTCAAGGATTAACCTCTGAAGGCCCTCGGAAGCAAGGAAGTTAGCCCGCAAAACAAAAGTACAAACTAAAAACTATGTCATGACAAATAAAGGAATAACAACAAAGGAAATAAAGATGGTATCGCCGCTGCATTGTGCATGGCATTGTTCAACAAACATTCTCCTGAGAGAGACTGAATTTTATTCTTATCCTTTTCTGAAGCTAGAGGCTTCAGATAATTAACAAGTTCCACCGACCGGGACAGGAGATGGCATCTAGTAGAAACCAAGAGGGAAACACTCCTCCTCCTCTGAGGATCTACGGAGGGGGTAGAATAATTATGCCCCAAATTTACATGAATTAGGGACTAGGAAAGAGGGAAATCCCCCTCTCGGACGACTGCGGCCGATCGAGATGATGTAGCAATTGCCGGTGGTAAAGGCATAGTCGAAGAAGAAGGAGATGAAGCTGATGACATTGAGGTTGAGAAGCAGCTGTGGCAAATGCAGTGCTAATTGTTGGTTGCTCATCAACCCAAGACAGAAGAGACCCGGTACCCAGCCTCACGGTACAGGGGACAGCGAGTGGGACTTGGAAACGAGAGTTACCATTTTCCAGCATATCATATTCCCTCCAGAGCGTCGGGGCATCGACTTCGGTTGGGGTAACTAGCTCAAGAGACTGAGCATTCCATTGAACTAATGAAGGTCACCATCTTCTATATATAAAAGGCCCCTCATCACTGGCTCCTCCATCATCATCGATCACCACAGTGTCTATGGTCGCCTCGGGCGCGGTGCTCATCACCACAACATCTGCGGGCGCTCGGGCACAACACTCTTCGCCTTTTTATATTTACACTCGGCCTTTAAGGAACGTCGCCTTTTTGGTTTCTTGTTCTCCAGCCGGGGACTTCGAGAAGAAGCACATGCACCAAAAGCAGGCCCTTCGGGTAAACACCTTCTACAGCAACCTCGCCACATCAACCGGATCAGTCAAGACATCGTCCCCGGGGATGCTAGCAGAGCCTTGCAGAAGACCTGAATTCAACAGGAAAGAAAGGTTAACCAATTTTCGTATACAAAAAGAAAAGACAACATAAGTTCAACCTACAATGATTTTTGGCCTTCAACCCATATTTAAGGGCCAGTTCATTCCACTTGTGGGTCTCAGGCGTAGTGACATCCAGAATCTTCTGGACCCATTGGTCCAAGCCTTCAACCCTAGGTGGTGTCCACCGAGTTACTGAAATAATAAAAGAAGAAGGATCATTAATAATATGGGACAATCTTTAACTAGAATAAGAGACAAACGATGAACTTACGAGTACAGTTCCATAATTTGGGAAAGGATGGAGTCGTGGCCGGAATAATATCCGTAGTTGCAACTGTAACGAACCGTTCCATCTTTCCATGGTCGTTGTCATCATCCATGCTGGCTAGCAAAGCATGGTGGGCACGTTTGCTGAAATTTATCATTCCCCACGAAAAATCTTGAGGGAATAAAGGTTCATCAATTGAGCCAGGGATAGCTCTTTTCCTGTCTCCTTGCATAGATGCTAAAGACAAGAAACAGTCTGCCACACTGAAGGGCTCATATGTCCCAAGCAGACTTGGTAACAAAGGCAAAACTTCATGATAACAAAGTCAAGCCCCCTGCTCAATAAGAACGGGCCCAAAGCAAAGGGATACGTATAAACATTCGTAAATCCCTTCTTGTAGAAGGTTACTCGCTTCACCAGGTCAGGAGCGATGATATTTTAATCTTGAAAACCAGAACTTCCTTCACAGCAGGAATGCTAGAATGACGAATGGAAGAAGGATACACGCCAACATCCCATGTTCGTGGTTTATCAGAAGGGTACTTCTCTTCGAAGACCTTAGTTGTAATAAGCTTTTTGGGAATGATAGTGCTCGCCGTGGGAGGGGCAGCATCACCAGCACTCTCTTTGTTTTTCGAAGCACTGGAATTTCTGGAAGAGGAGGCCATTGTTATCAAAAGAGAATAAGGGTTTTTCTCTCAAGAAACAGATTAGAGGAAGTGGAAAACAAGAATGCGTTGAGTAAAGAGAGTTTGAGAGAGTTTGGAAAGTTATGAAGTGTAAAAGGATAAGGTTGATGCGTATAAGCAAAGGAATAGGCGGCTAAAATCGTGGCCATAATTACCTCGATAACCGGCAAAAGTGTTGCAGAATCGTGGTATGACGTGTGTTCGGGGCATTAAATATGGAGCGGCATTCATCTAATCAACCGTTAGAAACATTTCATACGGGGTCAAGGAATTTATCTTTACCAACTTCTCGGTGACAAAAAGTTATGCCACCGGAAAGTAAGGGGACTATCTGTATAGGGTAAAATTTATTCATATTAGATGCTTGCATGATGAAGCAATATGTGGAGCTGAAGACAGAAGGCAATCAGGTCTGAAGGCAACGATCTCGTTGGTTCTCAAAAGGAATGGTGTTCATGAAGGCAGAATAAATGTCTGCCACCCGGTAGTATTTAATGGAGAATATTCTATAGGATTGAGTACATAGTCCATTACAGAGAATATAGCATTCAATGCCTACCATTACACTTTCTTCAATGGACCTCATAATTGTCATTTAAGAGGGGCTTGGTCCTAGGACCTTGTTCCCTAGGTGTAATTATAAATAGAGAGCTCAACAACCATTGTAACGGATAGGAATTTTCAGACAAACATATGTTATACACTACTTATAGCTTAATAATATTTTATTTTCTTGCTTATAAATATTGTTATTGCTACCTTCGGAAGCTCTGTTCCCGGAAACAAGATTTCAGTTGTCTTATCTTGATTTCAATGCTACGTTTTACAGTCTTGTTTAATTTATTTATCTTTCTAGGATCAAATTAATTTACTTGTCTATAAACCATAGATAAATTCAACTATATCGTTTTATGGGTAAATTAGGGGGTCGTTAGTTTTGAGGGCATATTTGAGCCGGAAAAAAAGTGAAGATAAATTCAGCAAAATAGGTGAATGGAGGGTAGTTTTAAATCAGTTTTCCAATAGTTTATGGGTAATTTTGGCCCTTCCATCATATAAAAGGAAAATGTGTGATGAGCATATCCACAAATAGTAGTGGTGCCAATGCACAAATAGTTCTCTTTTACGTTTTGGAATCATTTGCAGTAGTACTACTGTGCATGCACTGAAGAAGATCTTCTTTTAAGAAAATGTGTTGAAGTGTACGGAGAAGAAAAGTGGCATCAAGTTCGTGTTGGAGCTGGTAATATTTCTAAAATGAATTACGTAAAAGGGTATGTGCATATATCATATATATACGCGCTTGGTGTTTAACAAATTAATACTGTGTAAATACATGCAGGTCCGAATAGATGTAGGAAGAGTTGCAGACTAAAGAGAGGCGACTTCTCTTCGGATGAAATAGATCTCATTTTGAGGCTTCATAAGCTTTTAGGCAACAGGCAAGTTCAAACGCTTTAATTTGATGGCTATATATAATTCTGTTTACGCTACTCATGTTTGGCTAACAAGAGCTGATCCAAGATTTAAATTTTATGGGTTCAACTTTTAAGATTTTTATTATTGAATTTATTGTACTGCTAAAATTTTGCGTTCAAATGTAAAACTTGTTGAGATTTTAGTAAATTTTATCTTTGGCGCAATACATAAACGGCCCCTTCAAGTTGTCCTCAACGACCAGCTGAACACCTCAACTGAATCCAAAAATTATGGATTCAGTTGAACCCGTCGACGAAATGCTACATTCACGCCTGTTGGCTAAGCACGAATTTTATATACACTAGTACTAATATATTTTAACTTATTTATAATACAATAGTGGTCATGGAAAAAAAATTAAATTTATAAATTAAGGATTGATGAAAAGGTAGAATTATAAGTAATACTAATTAATTATACTTAGAATTTGTAAAAATATAAAAAATAGAATGGTGTAATAAAATTTGACAAAAACTTACTAGTATGTGCATGGTTTATTAATTAGGTGGTCACTTATTGTTGGAAGACTTCCGGGGAGCACCGGAAACGATGTGAAGAACTATTGGAACACTCGCGTTCAATGGAAGTTCAATATTGCTCCTCATGATCATGTACAACAAAAGATTAGAAAGTGCAGATCGCCATTAATAAGATCACTAAGAAAGCTAGTGTAATAAGACCTCAATCTCTGAAATTGTCAAGATCAAAGAAGAATGTTTCTTTGTGCAGCATTAACAAAAGTGTAACAAACACTATTGAAGGTAATATAGTTGCAGCAATATTCAAGAATGATGATATTGGAATTTTGCTAGAAGGAGAAATTGATTGGAGTGGCTTTTCTATCGATACTGACCTAATGTGGGATCTACTTAATTAATTGACTGAAGCTAAGAGATGCATGTGATAGTATATTGGTACGTACGCCAAAAATGTCTCTATTTTTATGTCCAAAAGTACAAGTAGCAAGGCCCAGTTCTCTTTCTGTGTCTCTGTTTGCAAAAGGGTTGTTAAACATGTGAAATTGCAAAAAGGTATTTGGACTATAATTTAGTATTAAATATACGACCTTTTTTTCTCATTTATCTCCCTATAATTCTTAATCAATTGCAAAAGAAAAGAAATAAAAACATTTAAAATTGTTTTTCTGTCGTCTGAACTTGGAAATGCCAAACACCAGGTCCTTTGCTTTAGCTAAGTGTGTATGGTTTAATTCCATACAATACCAATTTCATAATAGGGTTTTGGAATTAATGGAGAGGTGTGTTGAGAAGCGTGTCGGACTAATATATAAAAGAGAAAAGTAATAAATTGCAAAAGACAAGATTTACGTGGTTCGATAATTTTTACCTACTTCACGGCCACGCAAAGAATAGTTCTTTATTAATTGAAGAGAAAGAAGAAGTTGAGGGATGATATACCATTGAGGAAGGGGATGCCTATTTATAGGTAGAGCATCTTTTTTTGCTGTGAACAAGCATTTTATTTATCGAAGATGAGTTACAACATAGAAGGGATGGAACGTAGAGTTCCAGTACCCTTTGAGTCCAAAAGTAAGTACGGTAGTACAAAAGATGGGGAGTATCAAAAAGTAGAACATCAGTGTGCTGTGAGAGATACAACTTCTTCCCAAAATTTGCTAGAGCATCTGCAACAGTATTACCCTCCCGGTAGATGTGGTTGATCTGGGGCACATGCAAGTCATGCAACATCAACCTGCAAACATGAAAGAGATGTGAGTACTTCGGAATACCATATGGTAGCAGTGTGATAAGTACCTGGGAGTCGGATTCCACTGTGAGTGGTAGTAGTCTTTGTGCAGTAGCAAGTTGTAAACCATGAAGTAGGGCAAGTAGTTCTGCCTGGAGTACTGTGGTGTGATGCAGAGGTTTAGAGTAGCCAAGAATCCATTGACCCTCGTGGTTACGGATTACCCCCTCCCCCCCCCCCCCCCCCGCAAATGCCTTCATTGTGAGTTAGTGGATCATAAGATCCGTCTATATTGAGTTTGTAATTTTGTGAAGGAGGCAGTATCCATTTGACGCGAGTCGCTATGTGTGGTCGAGGATTGATAATAGGGGAGGCTAGATAGGTATATTCAGTTGCTTGGATAGTGATAAGTGAGGGATTGAGTAGACGTGTGTCATGGTTAAAGAGGTTGTGATTACGGTTCAACCAAATGTTCCATAATATGAATGGGGCGAGAGTGCGTAGAGGGAGAATGAGGAGATGGTGGTGGGAAGGAGGGTCGATGAACGGATTGTTGGAACGTGCAAAGAATGTTTTAGCTCATCTGTTCTAGTGTGTTGTTGTGGATGGCGAGGCGGTAGTGCGCCAAATATATGAATGGCTGGGGGGCATTCAGTGATATATGTGGCAGTAGGTTTCGGAATTGTGTGAGCAGAAGCTGCAGTGAGATTGGCGTGTGATGTTTCGACGTTGCTAAAAAGCTCTGTCGGTAAAGCTTGATGGAGTAAGGAGCCAAAAGGAAGTGTTTGATCTTATTGAGCGTAGGTAAATGGTCTAAGAGCCAGCTATGGGAAAGAGGGGTGGAAAGTGAGTTGGAGGTGGAGGTGAGTAGTTGTAAGCGAGAGGATGTGGATAAGAATGCGCATGCAGAGGTGCGGTGCCAGTGGGGGGAGTCTTCAGCTGTAGTGTGAAGGTTAGGGAATAGTGTTTGTTTATGTAGTAATTGACATGTGGAGGG
This sequence comes from Nicotiana attenuata, assembly GCF_001879085.1. NCBI lineage: Eukaryota > Viridiplantae > Streptophyta > Magnoliopsida > Solanales > Solanaceae > Nicotiana > Nicotiana attenuata. The sequence continues at coordinate 4,729 of NW_017671206.1, read as the reverse complement.
GAAGGCAAAGAGAGGGAGTTGAGGGTGAATGTTGGAGGTGAAAATATAATGGATCAAGGGAGATGTTGAACTCAATGGGAAAGGAGTGCGGCCCTTTATAAGTTGCGTAATGAGAAGTGCGGGTGATCCAATTGATCATGCCAGAGAGGTTTATTTTGGTACCATCCTTAATTGTCCAAGTGGTACCACGCCGCACAGAGCAGGGTTGTTGTGAGGCTTTTCCAGGTAGGGAGTCATGCGTCTTAGTGATATAAGCTCTGGTTGCGGTGTGTATTACGAGGCGTACAGTATTACCTGCAGTATTTTAGTCATAGTTGTTGAGGATTAGTGGCGAATCGCCAGGCAAGGCTAGTTAATAAGGCAAGATTTTAGGGGTAAGGCTTGTGGTAATCCTAAGCCACCATATGGCTTGGTGCCAGTGACTGTGTTCAGTTGAGTAAGTGAGTTTGTGGTGGGTATGGTGAAACCATAAAAATCACGTTGAAGTTGTCAATTTATTCGTGTTTTCTGGGTAGTAGTGATTTTGCAAGGATAGGTTGGAATGGAATTTAGTACGGATCGTATAAGCGTTGTACGACCTACCAGATTGAGGATTTTTGTTTTCCAACTTGTAATCGATTATGCACCCGATCAAGGATGTATTGTAATTAGAGGATTTGGGATGCATGTTTAGGCATGGGAACCCAGTATTTGCCAAAGGTGGAGGCACTACGTATGTTGAGAAGGTTTTTAGAGAGGTGGGATATGTGGTAGGGTGTGGTGTTGCGAGAGAATAGATTTTTGATTTGTAAAGTTGATGCGTTGGCGGATTGATTGGCAATGTGGTTGAAGCTGTTTAGTATGGCATTGGCGTTTGCTGTGTCGGTTTTGCGATAGGACAATGTCGTCTGCATCCAGAACCTAGCATGGACCGAAGATCTACTGTCAGCCGCTCCCATGTCCTGCTTACAATGTTTCAGGGCCTAGCCTGTGTCCATACTGTTTTACAAAAGTAAACGTCCCTCTATAAGTTGGGAGAGGAGTTCCCATTACAAATTAATAAATAAGTAGGGAGGAGAATGGGTCTCCCTATCTAATGTCCCGAGAAGGTGTGAAGAAGCTGTTAGGCTTACCCCATTTATTTAAGAATGGGGCTATAGAGGAGGTGGTGTATACAAGACTGAATGAGTTGGATAATGTGTGTTGGAAAAGTTTCAAGGCGACGTAAAGAGGAGTAACACGAAATGGAAGGACATTCTAATGATCCCAAAGGCTCGTTCTAAGTCGATTTTGAGCCATCAATTCTTAAGCGGGAATTTACCTTTGTTCTAAATGAAAAAGTGTAAGGCTTGCTTGAAAATGATAGCATTGTCACTGCTGACCGCTGAACAGTACATTGTGTGGATTAATATATGGATGTTATTTAGGGGAGGGGGGATGCTATTGACGATGATTTTTGTAATGACTTTATATAATAGTTTGCAGAGTCCTATAGGTCGGTAATGGATATAATGAGCAGGATTTTTTATTTTTGGAATAAGGGTAAGGAAAGTTGGGTTAAGTTGGGAAAGGGATGGTAGCAAGTTTTGGAAGGCTTGGAGGCATGTTTCAATAACAGTTGCTTTGGTGTAACGGCCAGTATTTTTGAAAAATATAGGGTCGTAAGGCCGTCTGGTCTGGTGATTTAAAGGGTTTGAAGGAAGTTGATAGCGTTAGTGTCCTATTTCAGTTAAGGTTTGGTGGTGAAGAAGAATTGGGTGGGGGTGCAGTGCATTGTATGAGAGTGGAGTTGGTAAGTCGGTGCATTTGGATAAGTTGTGGTGGTGTAAACATCTTGGAAATAGTTTGGATAATGGTATGGATGGAATCTGTGTCAAAAGTAAAAATTTCCCCAGTATCCATGTTAACCCTAGGATACCGATTTCGTCTACGTCGTTGTGTTGTAGATTATGTGGAAGAAGCGAGTATTCAGGTTGCCATCCATTTAACCATTGTATGCGTGACTTTAGTTTCCAAATCCTCTTCATATTTGAGGATTGTACATTCAGATCTGTAAGGAGTTTGGTTTCAAGATTATAGTGGAAAACTATTTTTATTATTAGGGTCCCATGTTTTGGATACCAATTAGCCTAGCTAAGATAACTCGTTTTTTGTCAAAAAATATTTCCCCAGGAATGCTTATTCCATACGTGGTTAATGTGTTGCATAAGTTATCTATTGCTTTGATCATAGTGGGGGTTGCCAGTCCCAATGTGTTTTGGACAATGGACGAAAAATTTTAGGGTGATTTAACCACATTGTTTCAAGCGAAAGGGAAGGAAAGGTCCTGGATGTAGCTTTAGTGAGATTTAAATTAAGGGGCAATGATCTGAGTGTATTCGAGGTAAGTGTGTGACGCTGGAGCTCTGAAAATAAGACTAAGCCAGCGTTCGTCGGCAAAGAATTTATCTAGTCGTTCTAAATATTAGCTTGAATTTGGCGATGACGTAATATTTGACGCACAGTAAACGAGAAACCGTGAATCCGAGGTCAATCATTTCTAGTTCATTAAGGCAAATCAGTGAAAGCAGTGGTTACGGTTTGTATTTACCCGGGTTACAGCCAATTTGTCCGTACTTGTGGTGACTTCATTAAAGTCTCCACATA
>NW_017671206.1:0-600 GCF_001879085.1 Nicotiana attenuata | reverse complement strand
TGATGTTCGTTGAAGTTGGGCCAATAAGTCAGGGGTTGGAGTGTAGGCCATGCAGGGTGATTTGGGGGTATCAATTGCACCCAGTTGAGGAACTGAGTGAGGTGTGTTTGTATTTCCATGGTGGTGACTTCCTGAAGATGGAGTATTTGCATTAGGTGATCGTGATGTATGGGGTCCGGCTGTCCATCTTGGATGAATGTCATCAAGAGGTCGTTGTGGTTGAGAAGGGTGGTGAGCTGTTGATGAAGAAGTGGCATGTTACAAAGGAAGTGGGTGGCAAGTGGGAGGGCGATCAGTGGGCGTAGGTGGTGGAGGTAATTTGATGAAGTAGCAGTGGTGGAGGTAGAAGGTGGGTATGTTCATGAGAGGTGGTATGGTTTGGGGTTGGGAATCAGGTGTAGAATTGGTGGTGGTGGGATTGGGTAGTAGTTGTTTTGAGTGTAGTTGAATTGGCGTGGAGGTCGGCCGGGGCGTTGTTGAGCGTTGTTGAATCGAAACATGTTGTGGTGAGTGGTGTTGAACGGTAGGAGATGGAGGAGGGGAGCAAGTGATGGTAAGGGGTGGATTTGTATGGATTGTTGTATAGTAGTAGTAGAAGGC
>NW_017671205.1:329503-336230 GCF_001879085.1 Nicotiana attenuata | reverse complement strand
TCTTGAGGCCAAAGCCAGTGATCAATATGCTTGGGAGTCCATGTGAAACACAAAGGTTTGGCACATATCAATTTAGGAACCACGCAACAGACGGGGGTGTTTTGGTGAACGGATCAGAGGTAGTCTCCGTAGCAAAGAAAGTGGTTAGTCAATAAACAAGCAAGATCTTCGAGGGGGAATCAGTCATCATGACAAGTGAAAGAACAATAAACTCAAGGCTAAAGCCAGTGGTCGAGAAAGAACATCATATACACAAAGCAGGGACAATAGACATGCTGCGGGATTCCTATGAGACATGAGGATTGGGGAGATGACCGTTCATGCAATACAACAAATGGAGGATGATGGGCCACCTTCGAAGTTCAAGGCCACAAACCAACCACCACATTTTAAACTCACAAGTTTTCGTTGTTTGGAAACAGGAACAAAGCGGTGCAAGAAAGTTGTTTCAACAGTAAGGGAACAAGAAAGGAAAGAAAAGAAAAGGAGCAAGAGGAGAACCGACAAAAGGGAAGTTTCTCAAATCATTGACCTTTGCCATTACTTTTCACAATGTTTCCTCCTAGGATAAAAGGCCTAGTCTGATGGAGTTTTGCAGAGTCTAAATCTTAGTCTGACGAATTTTCCCCTAAGATAATAAAAGTGGACCTAGTCTGATGAATCTTCTCCTAGAGTCACATCTTAGTCTGAGGAATCTTTCTCCTGAGATAGTAAACTCAGTCTGATGAACCTTCTCCTGGGATCTACATCTCAGTCTGATGTAATTTTCTCCTAAGATAACTAAAATAGACCTAGTCTGATGAATCTTTCTCCTAAGATAGGAAATCTTAGTCTGATGAATTGTTCTCCTAAGATTGAAGACCTAGTCTAGTGGGCTTTCTCCTAGGATCAAAATCTTAGTCTGAGGAATCTTTCTCCTAAGATAGAAGGCCTAGCCTGATGGATTTGCTAGTCAAATGTCCTTGGTTTTACCCACAGGATAGTGCATTCCAATTAAGTCTTTTGTTTGACTCTTATCCTTGCATCAATAGCTTAGGTGATCTATATTTTGCTAACAACTCCCAAATCTTCCTAGTGCAAACTGGGGCAGAAATTTTCTTTGTTGTTTATTTTGTTGCAGTCAGGCGCCCACCTGGAGAACAAGGGAATATTTTTTAATGTTTCAGCAGTCAGGCGCCCACCTAGAGAACAAGGGAAGTGCAATTCAATTTTAGCTTTTAATTTTTAATATTTGATAACATGTTGTATCCAGTTACCAAACTGGGGCAGAAATTTTCTTTGTTTGTTTATTCTGTTGCAGTCAGGCGCCCACCTGGAGAACAAGGGAATACTTTTCAAGCTTCAGCAGTCAGGCGCCCACCTGGAGAACAAGGGAAGTGCAACTCAATTTTAGCTTTTAATTTGTCATATTTGATAACATGCTGTATCCAGTTACCAAACTGGGGCAGAAATTTTCTTTGTTTGTTTATTTTGTTGCAGTCAGGCGCCCACCTGGAGAACAAGGGAATACTTTTCAAGCTTTAGCAATCAGGCGCCCACCTGGAGAACAAGGGAAGTACAATTCAAAATTTAGCTTTTAATTTATAATATTTGATGACATGCTATACCCAGTCACCACACTGGAGCAGAAATTTTCTTTGTTGTTTATTTTGTTGCAGTCAGGAGCCCACCTGGAGAACAAGGGAATACTTTTCAAGTTCAGCAATCAGGAGCCCACCTGGAGAACAAGGGAATACTTTTCGAGCGTCAGCAATCAGGAGCCTGCCTGGAGAATAGAGGCACATATTTCAAACTTCAGCAGTCCAGCATCATTCGGAGGAATGGCAAAACATCTCCAATCACAATGCAAGGCAACAACGCAAGAATTTCAGTGGAAGAATACAAGTTCAAGGCAACACAAGAGCAAATTAGAAGACATAGATAGGACCCTTTTGTAATTCATAGATCATAGCTTAGGCTAGCTTCTTTTTATTTCAACATGGTGTAATAAGGAGGTCGGCGAGCAGTAGCAGCAGCAACAGCAGTAAAATCACAGTCCCTGGTAGTCCCAGCTATCAGACCTTCCAGAACTATACTGACCTGATTCCTTTACAGCCAAGGATATGTAGGCAACCTTTGAAGCAGGGTTCGGTCAGACGGTTTTCAAAATGCTTCACACGGAGTATTCGAACGGGCAAAAATCGCTCGTATCCGCTCACTTATCTTTGCACGAAAACTCTTCGTGTTTCCAAGCAAAGAGGGGCAGCTGTGAGCACGTGATTTTTGCCCTATATGAATTATTCCTAGAAATTCAAACAAACTGATTTCTTTCATTATTTTGCAATTTTGTGGATTTTTGTGACATTTTTTGGTAATTGTTGCATTTTTGTTTGTGTATTTTAATTCATATGAAAATACAAAAATATGCATTTTTGCATTTAGGATTTAATTTCATATTTTTAGTATTAATTTGTTTTAAAACAAAATGTTAAGAAAATAACAAAAAAAAAGGGGTCCATTTTGCATTTTTTGGTATTAGTTTGCATTTCTCTTTAGGAATTAATTAGAAAATATAATTGTTAGAGTCAATTTGTTTTAGTTTTGTTTTAGCATTTTATAAAATTAGAAAATAAATAAATATAAAAATACAAAATAAAATACAAAGGCAAAATAAAGAAAATACAAAGAAAACAAATGGGTCTCAATAAAATGCCCAGGTTGGGCCCAAAAAATGGTTTAGCCCAACCCAAAAACCCCTCAAAACCGGACCAAGCCACTGGCCCAAACGCCCTGCCCGGTCCAATTGCCCCATACTCAAAACGACGTCGTTTTGACGTTGTTTAATCACGACCGTCCATTCCCCCAAATCCAATGGCCACAATTGATTCTCAAATTTAAATAAAACTGTCCGAAAATTATACAAAAAACCAAAAAAACACAATCCATCTTCCTCGTACTCCCTGTAACGCCGGCGTCGCCCACCGTCACCCCACCGCCTACCACCGTCTTCCACCCTAGCGCCGGCGGCGGCGATGCTCCGATGGCCACCAAAATCACACCCTAGAACCACTGTTCTCTCCTCTTTCCAACCCCTACCTTAGTTTGTCTCGAATCCCATCCAATCGCCTCGAATATCAAATCTAAACTTTTCCGGCCATGACCCAACTCCTTCCAAACCACCCCAGCTTAACACCCTAGCACCCTCTCCCCCCTTCTTTCCCCTTCCGACCTCAGTTTCTCTCAAATCGCACCGGAGTTCCTCGAATCTGCAAAACCCTAGCGCCACCACAAGTTCCTCCGATGGCGGCGCCGTCCCCAAATCCTCCCAAAATTGATACCCCTTTAACCACCAGACCTCCCTCATCATTAACTCATACTTAGAAACCCTCGAATCTGCCCGGAACATTACAAACTCTGAATCCCAAATTCCGGCACAACCCTAACTCAGAAAATCTTGGGGATTTTGGACCGTAATTTCCCTAATCGCGTGTTTTCTTTTGAAAACACATGATTAGGGATGTTACGTGTCAAGAATCCCGGAGGATTCAAACAACAATAGCTGGTCAGAATTCGTCCCATAGTCAGTCGAATGCTCAACATCAGTAAGTTTTGTTCGATTCTGTCTTTGATTCTGTATGTGCTTTCATCTTGCTCTTGTAATTGTTCTTAGCTTTAGCTTAATTTTGTTGGGTTGATTTAATCCTGTTTTGTTAATATTAGGTCTTAGTTTAATTTTTTCGTTTTGAATCTGTCTTGCTAAATATTTGTTTTCAGTTCATGGGTCATTGTTATAATCCTTAATTCTTTATTAGTCGTCTTAGTCAATTCTGTTTAGGATTTGCTGATTTTAATTTTTTGTTCTAATGTATGATTTGAGTTAGTCTGGTCAGTTAGTCTCGTTTAATCAGTAGTTATCACTAGTAATGCCTTAATTCAGTGTTTAGCATTAATTAGCATTGCCAGGTTTTAGTTTAGGATGGTCTGGTTTAGCTCAGTAATTCCAAGAGGGTTCAAAGGGTAGTTTAGGCATGGAAAAGGGTAGTTTCATGAAGATTGGTAATTTTAGAACCAAGGTAAGGATAGAATAGGAATTGTAATGGGCATAGAACCTTCTAGGATGGACTATAGTGCAGATTTCAGTAAACTTAGGGTAGTTACTTGTGTGACAAGTCAGAAAATAAAGGATAAAAATAGAATTAAAATAGGGACTAATGGGTAAAGGGAAAATCTGAAATTGGACCCTAAGTTCACCTATAAATAGGCATTCATTTGCCTTGATTCACAAGTGGAGAGGCCTAAAATTCCCACCCCCAAAAGTACTCTTCAGTTCCCAGATTTGAAAGTAGAATTTCAAATCTTCTTCCAGTTTTTAATTTCTACAGAAAAATCAAAAAAAAAAAGCAAACAAGTCCAGTCGAAACCACAATATAGCAGAAAACTCAAAAAATACTATTCCCTGGAACATTTTGGTTCAGTTCGATTTTCAGTAGGTGATTTGGATTTTCTAGCTTAATTCCAATTTGCTGGAGCTTCTTCTGGGATCTGTTGGTCCAGTTGTGGGTTAATTCGAGTCCAGTTGAGTCTAGTGAGGGTATTGGCTATTGCTGTTGGTTTTACAACTTTCCGGGCTGTGTTTAAGTGTGATTCTAGGTGGAAATTGAATTTGCTGCTGCTTTGGCTCCAGTTACTGCTACTGTTACGCTTTTGTTGTTGTCCTCCTCATTCTCATTGAATTTTTATATCCAGGTACACAATTGAACTCAAAACTGATGTAGCTTCGAGCTTGAGCATGAAATGAAAGTATTCAGCCGTTGTTTGCTAGAGGATGCATTCATAATTAAGTAGCCATCAGTGATATGTATTGGTATGAAGTTTACTTAGATCCACATTCAAATGAAACTCGGACTGTGTAATTTGTACCTAACGGGACTGTTTTGGACTATTAATTTGTGGCGATCAGCTGTAGAATTAGTGTAGCTTGGTACTGGTTTCAATTTAGCACTTTGTTAAGCCTAAAAAAATCAGAACAGGTTTGAATTCATAATTGATTGAGAGATCAGCCCGTTTCAATCTCCATTTCAAAGCTAAAGTGTGCTTTTCGAACAATTTTTTGTATTACAGTAGTCAATATCAGCATACTGGTTTAGATGTCATCTCTTTCGTTTCCTTAAGCCCATTATTTCAACATAGGAAAAAATAATTGCATGTCAGTGGTTAATATCAGTAGTTTTATTTAAATTAAATCATGCATCATCAACTGGACTGATTTGAATTAATTAACCCGTTTGTGAGAGTTTTTTTAGAGTTGTATAATAGCCTATTCTCAGGACATTTGGGCCTAAGGATGTCTGATTTGAGGGCCCAGGTCCATGCTAAGTTCCCTCACGTGTGGACTTGGGCCTAGGCTTGGATTGGCAGTTTGTTAGTAGAGCATGGGTACAATACTCCTTCGTTGGGCTCATCTCAGAGCCCAATGGGTGGCCTTGACATAGAATTGCCATTTGGCTTATTTCAGTTCAATAACAAACTTTAGGACTTTTCTTGTGCTGTTAGAGACAAATGAAAAAATAGTTGCTTTAGGATTGCCCTTCAATGAATAAAAATTACACGAGCCTTGCCAAATTGCGGGTCTTCGATAATGCCTAAAAAAAATACTTAGAATTCGGGTGAACCGTCTAGCGAATTTTACGGTTTTCCCCCAAAGATAATAAACGCATAGTTGCTTTAGGCGCGTACTTTAATAACATTACCTTCCTAAATGTGGGTGCACATTTATGTGACCCAAATCTAAATCTCAACGGAGTCGAAATGTGTCAAAAGCCACGGGTGCACTGGTGTAACGTGGTTCGAGACATATTTTCACGACGTTGCAATTCTTATTAAAAAGACATAAAATAAAAGTGGTTAAAATAAAAGCACATAGGTTAGAATATGTTTAAAAATCATATAAAAGCAAATACAACAGTTGAGCGACCGTGCTAGAACCACGGAATCCGGGAATGCCTAACACCTTCTCCTGGGTTAACAGAATTCCTTACTCAGAGTTCTGGTTCGCGGACTGTTAACAGAGTCATAATTTCCTCGGATCGGGATTTAACCGGTGACTTGGGACACCATTAATCTCCCAAGTGGCGACTCTGATTTTTAATTAAATAATCCCGTTTCGATTGTCACTTCAAGTTGGAAATAACTCCCTTTATTATACCCTCCCGGGGGTGTAGTAGTAAAAAAGGAGGTGTGACAGCTCTGGCGACTCTGCTGGGGACAAGAACCCAAAACTTTGGTTCAGGGTTCAGAATTCGAGCTTAGATATATTGTTGTATTTGGCTTTATCTGATTTTTCTACATGTTTCATGCTAAATGTGCAAAATGTTGCTTCTTATCGCTTTGATATTATCTGGATTGTATATAAACTGTGGCGAAACCCTTCTCTTCTCACCTCCGGGGATGTGCTCACTGGTGGAGACTCCCTATTCTGTTAGTGTCAATACCCTGAAATAAGAAAGAGGCCGGACAAGTTACTAAGCCGGATGGCCTTTTGGTTCCCGGTACGTAGCCCCCTCCTCGACTCGAGTTGTCCGCTCGGGTACACAGTCTAGAACACATACCCAGGTTTTGAACCTAGAAGAACTTGACTTCATGCCGGATCCCTAGTAGGAACGCTTATTTGCATCATGTGCATTTTGACTTAGGGGACTCAACACAGGGGTTGGGTCCGTCTAGGACAGGTGTACCCGGAATAATGGAC
>NW_017671205.1:185011-329461 GCF_001879085.1 Nicotiana attenuata | reverse complement strand
TTGCAATTCTTATTAAAAAGACATAAAATAAAAGTGGTTAAAATAAAAGCACATAGGTTAGAATATGTTTAAAAATCATATAAAAGCAAATACAACAGTTGAGCGACCGTGCTAGAACCACGGAATCCGGGAATGCCTAACACCTTCTCCTGGGTTAACAGAATTCCTTACTCAGAGTTCTGGTTCGCGGACTGTTAACAGAGTCATAATTTTCTCGGATCGGGATTTAACCGGTGACTTGGGACACCATTAATCTCCCAAGTGGCGACTCTGATTTTTAATTAAATAATCCCGTTTCGATTGTCACTTCAAGTTGGAAATAACTCCCTTTATTATACCCTCCCGGGGGTGTAGTAGTAAAAAAGGAGGTGTGACAGCGGCTTTTTTGAGTAATGGCATTTAATGCTCTGATAGGCTGACATCATGATGGTAGTGCCTAAGAAGTGGGGGTTCAAAACTGTTTCCTATCATTTAATCCTAGGAAACGCGGGGAATATCTGTATGCGATAAAAATCAGTGGTCCAATTTTACGATCATTAAGGCACCTCGTAAAGACCGCACCCAGAAGGCTCGAAGCTCAGCTCGGGGTTTCGACCCCGAGGGTTCTAAATGATCGACCTCAGGGTAGTGCAAACCAGCGACTACGGTGGATCGATGTGAGGTTCCCAAAGCACGTGACTAGAGCCACAAAGTCTATTAGGCTAGTCTAAACCCGTATCATGGCATTAAATGGTTGTACCAGCCCCATATCTTTGTAATAAATGCATTTGTACTATATTGGGATTCCCCCTGATATATAAAAGGGATCCTTGTCATTTTGTAAGGCAGATCTGATACAGAATATCCAACACACTACATTCAATACAAGAACATTCTCTGCTCTCTAACTTAAACATATTCTCTTGGTCTCATTATTTACATTTATTGCTTATATTCATTGTGTTCTATTAATTTTTCATCATTTATTGCTCATTATTGATCATAAAAATCTGCCATCGTGGCTCGCGTAACTATTAATCCTTCATCGACCACCCTTAGCCGGGCGTTCGACTCGACCTCGAGGCCCCGTATCGCTAACTTGAGGCCCCGGTTTCCAGCCATTCGGTTTGATTATTACATTATCTACAATCTATCATCTTAATTTCTAATCCTTCACTTAGCATCTATTGCCTAAAAACTAGCATAAAAATAGATCACATATTTTTAGAACCACAAAATCAAATCTAATTGTTATTACCATTTTCAAGGTAAACAATAGCTATTCAAACAAATGAGGGTACTTCTTCTTCATCTCTTCCTCGGCCTCCCAGGTCGCCTCTTCAACCTGTTGGTTTCGCCATAGCACTTTCATGGAGGCAATCTCTTTATTTCTCAACTTTCGGACTTACCTATCAAGAATGGCAATTGGAATTTCTTCATAAGTCAATTCCTCATTAACCTCAATAGTCTCAACCGGAACAATGAGTGATGGATCTCCAACTACTTCTTCAACATGGATACATGAAACATCGGGTGCACTAAAGACATATCTGGAGGTAGTTAAGCTTGTAAGCCACCCGATCAATCCTCTGAATGATTCTGTACGGTCCAACATACCTCGGACTCAATTTCCCTTTCTTACCAAACTGCATTATGACCTTCATGGGGGGAAACCATCAAGAATAGCCAATCGTCCTCTTTGAACTCCAAATCCCTGTGACGCACATCCGAATAGTATTTCTGACAACTCTGAGTAGTTTTCAACTGTTCCTTAATGATCTTAACCTTCTCCAGAGCCTAATGCACAAGGTCTAGCCCTATCAACACTGTTTCCGCAAAGCCCCTAGCGGTGCCATCTGAATGCTAGCATGATAACAGTTGTTGTAGGCAAATTCTAAGAGCGGCAAATGATCACCCCATCTACCCTTGAAGTCAAGAACACAAGCGCACAACATATCCTCGAGCATCTAAATAGTCCAGTCTGCCTGCCCGTCAGTTTGTGGATGGAAGGTTGTACTAGATTCACCGGAGTACTCAAACCTTGCTGAAATTTCTTCCAAAAATTAGCCATGAACTGTGCCCCCTGATCAGAAATGATACAAACTAGAGTGCCATGCAACCTGGCTATTTCCTTGATATATAACAGAGCATACTGTTCCGCTGTGTTAGTAGCCTTAACCAACAAGAAGTGTGCTGATTTCGTGAGTCGATCCACAATTACCCAAATCGAGTCAAACTTACAAGGAGTGTGAGGTAGTCCTACCACAAAGACCATATTGATCATCTCCCGCTTCCACATTGGAATTTCTATGTTCTGTGCCAACCATTAGGCCTTTGATGTTCGGCCTTCACTTGCTGATAATTCGGGCATCTTGCCACAAAGTCTGCTACATTTCTCTTCATATCATTCCACCCGTAAACTTAGTTAAGATCATGATACATCTTTGTGTAGCCGTGGTGCACGGAATACCTAGAAGCAAGAAGATTCTTTCCCGGAGACTGTCTACATTTGGAATACATAATCGCCCTTGGTACCTTAGTGTACCATCATCCATAACAAGAGAAAAAGTCGTGGTCTTGTGTTTCTGAATCCCCTCCTTTAGTTGTACCAATAATGGGTCGTTGTATTGCTTCTCCTTGACTTCAACAAAAAGCGATGATTCGGCCCTATTTTGCACGATCACCCCTCCTTCACTAGAGTCCGCAAGACTAACTCCCGAACTATCCAATCGATGAATCTCCTTGGCCAACGACCTTCTATATGCCTCCAAGTAAGCCAAACTGCCCATAGATTTTCGGCTAAAAGCATCCGCCACAACATTAGCCTTCCCCGGATGATATAGAATATCGATGTCGTAATCCTTGAGTAACTCAAGCCATCTTCTCTACCTCGGATTCAATTCCTTCTACTTGAAATTATATTGAAGGCTTTTTTAGTCCGTGAATATATCCACATGGACCCTATACAAATAATGACACCAAATCATCAATGCAAACACCATCGTTGCAAGTTCTAAGTCATGTGTTGGATAGTTCTTTTGATTCTTGAGTTTCCTAGAATCATAAGCTATCACCTTTCCATGTTGCATTAATACACACCCAAGTTCGATCCTTGAAGCATCACAACATACCACAAACCCATATGTACCTTTTGGTAGGTTCAACACCGGTGTCGTAGTCAATCTTGAATTCAACTCTTGGAAGCTCTTTTCACAAGCATATGACCATTGGAACTTAACCGCCTTCTGCATCAACTTAGTCAACGGAGAGGCAAGAGTAGAGAACCCCTCCACAAACTTCCTGTAATACCCAGCTAAGCCCAAAAAACTACGAATATCTATTGGAGTTGTAGGTCTAGGCCAATTCTTCACAGCTGTAATTTTCTGAGGATCCACCTTAATTCCTTCTCCGAAGACGACATGACCCAAGAATGTGACAGATTCAAGCAAAAATTCACATTTTGAAAACTTCGTATACAACTTGTGTTGATACGGAGTCTGCATAGCTGCCCTAAGATAATCGACATGGTCCTCTCTACTTCGTGAATATACAAGAATATCATCAATGAATAATATCACAAATGAGTCGAGGAAAGCATTGAAGACTTGATTCATAAGATCCATGAAAGTTGTCGGGGCATTTGTTAGCCCAAAAGACATTACCAGAAATTTAAAGTGCCCATACCAGGTCCTGAAAGCTGTTTTCAGAATATCCTACTCTCGGATCTTCAATTGGTGATACCCAGATCTTAAATAAATTTTGGAGAAGTACTTAGCACCCTGTAATTGGTCAAATAGGTTATCTATCCTAGGCAGTGGGTACTTATTCTTGATCGTGACCTTGTTGAGTTGCCGATAGTCGATACACGTCCTTAGTGACCCATCTTTCTTCCTTACAAAGAGAACCGGTGCGCCCCAAGGTGACACATCAGGCGGATAAAACCCTTCTCTAACAAATCCTTCAATTGTTCCTTTAGCTCCTTCAATTCTACCGGTGCCATTTTGTAGGGTAGAATAGATATAGGGTGTGTGCCTGGCATCACGTCAATCCCAAAATCAATCTCCCTGTCTAGTTGAATCCCAGGGTGCTCATCAGGAAAGACCTCCGAAAATTCGTTCACAACTGGCATGGACTCAAGTGTAGGTGCTTCAGCATCGGTGTCCGTTACCCGGAATGGTAAATAAACCCCTTGTTGATCATCTTTGTCTCCTTAAGATAAAAAATAAACCTACCCTTCGGCACCACATCATCCCCCTTCCATTCAATAACTGGCTCATTTGGAATTTCAAACCTAATGGTTCTGGTTCGGCAATCAAGCTTAGAAAAACATGAATAAAGCCAGTCCATCCCCTTTATTACAACAAAATCAACCATCCCCGATTCCATGAGATCGACCATGGTGTCCCGACCAAGCACCGTGACAACACAATCCCTATAAACCTTCGTGGCCACAATCGACTCACCAACCAGAGTAGATACAGAGAACGGCTCATGAAGTTGTTCCGATTCTATCACAAATTCCACAGCAATATAAGGAGTGACATAGGACAAAGTGGAATCGGGATCAATAAGAGCATACACATCATGAGATTGGACGGTCAATATACTTGTGACAACATCGGGAGAATCCTCAGAACTCTTGCGACCCTTCATAGCATAGAAACGGTTGGGTCCTCCTAAACTCTGTGTACCACCCCTAGTTGCACCATGCCCTGCGGGTGCTGGAGTGCCTCGAGCTGGAGGAGGTATTGCGAATGTAGTAGCTACAGAACTGGCTGGCTATGTGGTACCTCTACCCACACCCTGCCGAGACGAACAACAATCTCTCTGAATGTGGCCTCTCAACCCACACCTGTAGCATATGGGTAGGTCCATGTAGTAGACTCCTAAGTGCATCTTCCCACACCTAGGGCATGGGGGCCTCCTTCGCTGCTGGAATCTCCCACCAGGCCAACCCTGCTGATAGGAACCCGTATTGCCCTGACCGGGCCAAAAATTACTCTACTGCTCCTAATTGGGCCCTGATGGTTGTGCAATGACTGAAGACTGAGCAAAGGGCCGGATGGCCCTGATGACCCTCCCCTAAATGTCGACCAACCACTACCCGAAAAACCACAAAAGTTGCTCGTGGATCGGGCCTTATTGCTACCCTCTCACTCCATTTTGTTCTTTAATTTGCGTTTCTCTGTGGCTTGAGAAAATGCCACCATCTTCCCAAAGTTCATATCATAATTCAAGGCAGCTTTAGCAGCCTCATTAATAACCAAGGGGCTAAGACCCCGCACGAACCGGCGCACTCTCGCCTCCATAGTGGGCAATATGTAAATAGCATACTTGGTCTGGGAGTGGAGAAATGAAATTATCAACTATCTTGAGCATGGCTAACTTCTCGAAGATCGGAAGGCATCCCGTGCACTCTGCACCAAAGCAGCTCGCTATAGCTTATGAGCAGAATAGTTATACAGAAGATCATTCCAAGGGTCGTTTCCCGATGCTTGGGAGCCTCTGAGGCTAATTACGTCATGAGAGAGGTTCACGAAGGAATTTGTGGAAATCATTCAGGTGCAGATTTATTTATGTTATAATTAGTTAGGGTAGGATACTACTGGATCCGGATGGAACAAGACGCTAAAGCGTTCATTCGAAAATGCGGCAAGTGTCAATGCCATGCGTCACTAGTTCACCAACCGGCAGAGCTACTACACTTGGTACAATCTCCGTGGCCATTCATGAAGTGGAGGATGGACTAGTCGGTCCGCTGCCACTGGCACCCTATAAAACAAGGTTTCTTTTGATTTTAACTGATTACTTCACTAAGTGGGTAGAAGCGGGTCCATACCAAAAAATCTGTGAGCACAAAGTGGCCGATTTCCTGTGGGATAACATAATTTGCCGGTTCGGCATACCGAAGGAAATAGCCTTCGACAACAGGCCAGAGTTCATGGATGCAAAGGTTACAAAATTGCTTGAGGACTTGAAAATAAAAAGAATCACATCCTTGCCATACCATCCTAGCTCAAATGGCCAAGCGGAGGCGACGAACAAGGTGATTGTTCAAAACCTCAAGAGGAGATTGGAAGTAGCCAAAGGCAAATGGCCCGAAGAGATACTGGGAGTGCTATGGGCATACCGGACAACGGCAAAGTCATGCAAGGGAGAGACACCTTTCTCTCTCGTATATGAAGCAGAAGCTCTGATCCCGGTGGAAGTGGGAGAACCTACCTTGAGGTACTTCCGGGCTGACGGAGAAATAAAAAATGAAGCATTGCTAGTCAAATTGGAGTTGCTTGACGAACGCAGGGACTTGGCGCACATAAGTATGGTAGCCTAGAAACAAAGAATGAAAAGATACTATAATCGAGGATCCAATCTCCGTTATTACAAAGTAGGAGACTTGGTTTTTAAAAAGGTAACTCAAAACACCCGAGAGCTCAATGTAGGGAAGTTGGGTCACACGTGGGAAGACCCTTGTCGGATTTAAGCTGTCACCGGGAAAGGATCATATGAACTGGAAAACCAAGACGGAGTAAAATTGCCGAGCAACTGGAATGTGACACACCACAAAAGGTATTAATGCTGATGAACAACGCTTATACTAAAAGTGTATGCTATACTCTTTTTTCCCTTCGTCCAGTTTTTGTCCTAATTGTGTTATTCTAGAAAAGTTTCTAACGAGGCAACAACAGAAAGTATACTACGAAGGAAACACCATCAGAAAAAATAAGACCTTTAAATGACAAGGCATGGAAACAACAAACCACTGTGGGATGGTTAGATAGTATTTGGCTTGATAGCAAAGTTCCTAATGGCAAACAAAGCTTGCTATCGGACCAAAGGTTATTCGACCATTCACGAGTGCTCCTTTCCTACAAGCCATTGGGGGTAGTTAGATAATCTTTGGCTCAGTAGCAAAGTTCCTAACGTGAAACAAAGCTTGCTATCAGACCAAATATTATCCAACTATTCACTAGTGGAATCCTCAAAGGAGCAAGACTTCCAGTGTTCCAATTCGCATTCGAACACAGGGGGAATGATATGAGAATACCGCAACCTGATTGCCACAGAAACCGGAACTACGAAATCCATGAACAAAAGTGTCTCATCGGAACCGGGACTGCACAACGAGCCTCGTAGAATCAAGTTGTACGAATTAGCCATAAGTCATGGCAATTTCTTTTTCCGCAAAACGAGTGCTTATGTACTTTTGAAATAGAAGGAAGAAAATAAAGTCCTTTTATTTTTATTTTGTTTTTTGTCCAAACGATCAATTGATTTTATAATAAATAAGTTAATCAAGTACTTCAAATGTTAGTGCCAAGATGAACAGGAGACGTCCTCTTCAAGAGCATCGTAAACATAAGAGGGACCTCTCTTATGAAAATCTCACAGTAAAGGGTTGGTTGTGGAAGAGCTTATGCCCAGAACCCAAATGCCATCAGGGAAAATGCACCCGAAGCTTTGCATAATTTGACGCAAAAAAGTAAAATTTGTGCAATGCTTAAACGAAAATCACTTTTATATCAAAACATGCCAAGTAGCACAAGTACAAAAATACGAAAAGAAAACAACAAAGGAAAAAGGAAGCAAAAAACTAAACTACACACCCAGAACTCGGGGGAAGAGAAGCATCCACCCCTTGGAGAAGTTGGTGGATCTTTCATCGGCTCGGGATCTTGGCCCTAATCATTATCCTCTTCAAGTTCCTCCTCGATTCCTGAGAATTTGGAACCGGAACTAGAAGAGTCAGTTGCATTGTGCCGAGCCGGGAGGCGTCTTCGAGCGGTTGAATCCAGCTCTCGGGCCTTGGCAATTTCGGCATCAATATCAATGACGCCCGCTTTGGCCTCTTCCAAGGATTTTTCCCTATGATATACATATAATGTGTTTCCTCAATAATGAGGGAATCCACTTGGCGTTGGAGTTCTGATTTAAGTCAATCAACCTCGATCGAAAGGCCATCTCGCTCGGATCCCGTGGTCCTAAGGCTGAGATCAAGGTCACGGATAGTGGTTATATGAACCTTGTTATGTTCCATGACCCTTTTATACTTATCCTCCATCTGGACACGCTTCTCCTTAGCAGCAACAGCCTCTTCAGCTGTGGAGTTCAAGGCTGCCTCCAAGTTATTCAATCTCTTAATGGAGGTAGCCTCGCGCTCGCAGCAGCAAGTATAGCATTTTGGACCTCAGACCATTTAAACTTGGCTTCTTGAAACTGTATATTTAACTAGGAAGCTTCTTGGCTGAGGAGCATCAGTTCCTACTAGCTCCGCTGTAACCGAGCTCCAACCCACCTGATACAGCAGCTTGTGCTTCCAGTACCAAGAGGGGAGCAGCAACTTCGTCCCTCTCGGCCAACAAATGATCCCGCTCGGACTTAAGCTTTTCTTTATCGAGGATCAACTTCTAAAGGCCCTCGAAAGCAAGGAAGTTCGCCTGAGAAGCAAAAACCCAAATTAGAAACTTTGTCAAAGCAAATCAAGAAGAAACAGACGATAAAAATGTTACGACCCGGCCGGTCGTCTTAAGAATTTACGCCCCGATCCCCCATTAACTGCTTCCCCTAAGTTCATTTCTGCTATTTTGGTTTGCCGGGACGTTCGGTGTTGAGTTTCGGAAAGTTTTGGGACACTTATTCCCTAAATGAGAGCTTAAGTGTGGAAAAGTGGTCCGTAGTCGGAACAGTGTGAAGACGACCTCGGAATAGAAATTCGATGGTCCCGTTAGCTCCGTTAGGTGATTTCGGGGTTGGGAGCGTGTTCGGAATGTATTTTGGAAGTCCGTAGCTCTTTTAGGCTTGAAATGCCGAAGGTTGAATTTTTGAAGTTTCCGGTCCGCTAGTGAATTTTTGATCTGAGGGCCGGAATGGAATTTCGGAAGTTGCAGTAGCTCTGTCGTGTCATTTGGGATGTGTGTGCAAAATTTCAGGTCATTCGGACGTGTTTTGGTTGGGTTTTTGATCGAAAATGTATTTTGATGGAATTTGAAGTTCTTAGGCTCAAATCTTTGAATTAATCGAGTTTCCGACGTTGTTTTAGGTGGTTTAAGGATTGGTGCAAGTTTGAATGAGGTATTAGGTGTTATTGGTGCTTTTGGTTGAGGTCCCGGGGGCCTCGGGATGATTTCGGGTGGTTAACGGAAGAATTTTTGAATTGTTGCAGCAGCTGAACCATTTCTGCTTCTGGTATTTTCGCATCTGCGGCTTGGGAAACGCAGATGCGGCGCCGCAGAGGCGGCTAAATGTCCGCAGAAGCGACTTTGCTCCTTTCCCTCAGAAATCGCAGAAGCGGTGCTATTCCCGCATAAGCGGAGCCGCAGAAGCGGCTCAGGCATCGCAGATGCGGCTCCAGCATTTCGTTAGTTTCCGCAGAAGCGGATTGTCCCTCGCAGATGCGCTTCCGCACCTACGACTCATTTCTCGCAGATGCGGTCCTGGCTATTTAATTGTAGACCACAGAAGCGGCTTGTTTCCGCATAAGCGGGATTGCAGAAGCGGTCCCTTGTCCGCAGAAGTGGAAATGCCTGTTCTGATATAGAAAATTTGAGGGTTTGATTTCATAAGTTAGAAAAACCAAATTGAGCTCGGGTAAGGGCGATTTTCAGAGGGTTTTGAAGAGAAAACTATTGGGTAAAGTTCCTTTAATCCCTTCTAGTTATATTTCATCATTTTGTAGTTAAATCCATCATTAATATTCGAATTTGGGATCAAAATTGGAAGAAATTGGGTAAAACTTCATAGGCTAAACCATTGAGTTTTGAGTGAGCATTTGACCTCCGATTTGGGAGATTTTTATATGGTTAGACTCGTGAGAGTACGAGGGTTCTGAAAATGTGAAAATTATTCGATTCCGAGACGTTGGCCTGAAGGGCATTTTGGTCATTTCACCTAATTTCACGCAGTAACTTTGAATTAAATAGCAGAACCAATTGTTTGCGATGTTATTTACAATGTATAATTGAATGAATAGATTTGGGCCATTTGGAGTCGGATACTCGTGGCAAGGGCGTGGTTTCTAGTTGATATTGAGCCGGTTCAAGGTAAGTGGCTTGTCTAACCTTGTGTGGGGGACCTTTCCCCTTAGGATTGTTATTTGTTATTTTGGGTGCCTTGTACGCGAGGTGACGAGCGCGTACTTGAGCCAATTGTTGAAAATCCTGATTTTACTTAAGATAGTGAGATTGAGTTCCTTTCATATTTACTTTATTCTACTTGCAATTATAACCTGTGCTAGATTAGGAAAGCATGTTTAGTTTATTTAACTTGCCTAATTGCTTAAGTTGCCTTGACTGTACTACGTGAAGTATGCTAGGCCAGTACTACCTATTTGCTTGTCTTTTGTACTTCGTTTCCGTGTACCTTCTTGTTGTGATTGTGCATTTATATTGGGACTACGGATGTGGATTCCGGTAGCTCCCCCCCCCCCCCTTGTTTGTTTGCTTTGGGACTACAGGTTTGATTCCCGATAGATCCCCCTGCACTTTTACTTTGGGACTACGGGTTAGATTCCCGATAGATCCCCCTGCATATTGATGGTTGGACTACGGGACGGTATCCCGGGAGATCCTTCGGTTTGGCACATGAGTTGGACTACGGGACGGTATCCCGGGAGATCCACTGGACAGTTGAGGAAAGGGCTACAGGACGGTATCCTGGGAGACCCTCAATGTTATCCTTGGTATTGAGTTGTAGTCATTCTGTGTTTATTTTGTTCTTTGTGTAGTTGTTATTGCCTCGTTGACCTGTCTTATCTCACTGTTGTACTCATTATTTCTGTCAGATTTTCATACTATTGATTATTATTATATTTTACCTCAGTAGGGCCCTGACCTTCCTCGTCACTACCCAACCGAGGTTAGGCTTGGCACTTACTGAGAACCGCTGTGGTGTACTCATGCCCTTCCTACGCATGTTTTTCATGTGCAGATCCAGGTACCTCTTCTCAGACGCACTATCCTTGAGGCGAGGAGATACACGGAGACTTTGAGGTATATCTATCACGTCCGCAGACCAGGAGTCTCTATTCTGTTCCAGCTTTAGTATTTAGTTTATCCCTTTTCTCTCAGTTGTTTAGATATTCAGGAGTTAGAGCAGCGTACTATGTTTCTGTTAGCCTGTGGTTCCCGTGAGTTTCCGGGTTTTGGGATTGAGTAGTAGACTTCCGCATTTCTTTTGAGTTGTATAGGCCGAGCGGCCTTATATGCAGTTATTATTTTAATATGTTTAGCTTTATTTAACCATTTTGCTAGTTAAGTTGTTACTTCCGCATTGATAGGCTTACCTAGTTATAGGAACTAGGTGCCATCACGACATGTTCATGGAGGGTGAACTGGGGTCGTGACAAAAAAGAATAAGTATGTTACCATTGCTACATTGTGCATGGAATTATTTAGCAAACACTCCCCCGGAGAGAGAATGTATCGTCCTCTTATCATTTTCTGAAGCCAGCGGCTTTAGGTAATTGGCAAGTTCCACCGGCCACGACAGCAAATGGCACTCGGTAGATACCAAGAGAGAGACATTCCTCCTCCTCTGGGGATTTGCAGAAGGGGGAAAATAGTTTTGCCCCAAATTCGCATGGTCTGGGGACTGGGGAAGAGGGACATCCTCCTCTCGGGTATCTACGGACGGTGGGAGTGATGTAGCAGTTGCTAGTGACGAAGGTATGGCCAGCGTGGAAGGAGATGAAGCTGATGGTGTTGTGGGCTGAGAAGCAGCTGCGGCAAAGGCAGTGCTGGTTGTTGGTTTCTCACCAACCAAAGACGAAAGAGGCCCAAGACTCAGCCTCATAGTACCAAGAGCAGCAACTGGGATTTTAAAGGGAGAACTGGCATCCTCCATCAAGTCAAACTCTCCCTAGAGAGCTCGGACATCATCCCCGTTTGGGGTTATAAGCTCTTCAGATTGAGCATTTTGTTGAGTTGATGAAGGTCGTTGTCTCCTTTGTAGGGAAGCCCCTTCATCACTAGCTTCCCTATCATCATCAATCACCACAGTGAATGCGACTGGCTCAGGTGCGGCTTTCTTCACCTTTTTATTCTTTCCCTCGGCCAAGGAAGAGCACTGCCTTTTTGGTTACTTGCTCTCCAGTCGGGGACTCCGAAAGGAAGTGCTTTCACCGGAAGGGATCCAATGGCGCTTGTTCGGATGAAAGCCTCCTTTATCACCTCCGCAGCGTCCGCGGGATCAGCCAAAGCATCCTCCTCATGGATGGTAACAGAGCCCTATGGAAAACCTGAATTCAACGAAAAAGAAGTTAACCGATGTTCTTAAACACAAAATGAGATGGGGATAAAATCAGTTTCACGAGTCAACTTACGATGATTTTTGGCCTTCCACCCGTATTTGGGGGCCAGTTCTTTTCTCCGGCAGGTCTCAAGTATGGTAATTTCCAGAATCTTTAGAACCCACTGGTCCAAGCATTCAACCCTTGGCGGTGTCCACCGAGTTGCTGAAATAATGAAAAGAAAAGGATCAACAACGACATGAAACAACCTTTTTCAGGAAAAAAAAAAAAGACAGACTTTGAACTTACATGTACGAGTCTAGGACTCAGGGAAAGATGGAGTTGTGACCGGGATGATATCCCTGGTAGCAATAAAAACAAATCGCTCCATCCATCCGCGGTCGTTGTCATCATCCATGCTGGTGAGCAAAGCATGGAGGCCACGTTTGCTAAAATTTATCACTCCCCCAAAAATCTTGGGGGAGAAGAGATTCATCATGCACTCAAGGATGAGCTCCTCCTTCATCTCCTAGCACAGCCGCCGTAGACAGTCCACCGTTCGCCATATAGAAGGGGCTACCTGGGCCAAGAAAATCTGGTATTTGTGGCACAGATCCAAAATCACAGGGTTAATTCCCCTGGTCAAAGAAAATGTACCCAAAGTAAATGGGTATATATAAACGTACGTGAAACCCTTCTTAGAAGAGGTTACTCGCACCACCGGTTCGGGAGCAGTGATGTTCATATCGTGGCAATCACAATCCTCCTTCATAGCAGGAATGTTGGAAGTGCGGATAGAAGAAGGGTATATGCCAATAGCCCAAGTACGAGAACTTGTAGAAGGAAACTTCTCTTTGAATTCCTTGGTTGTGTTGAGTCTTTTGGGAATGATGGTGCTCAGCGTAGGGGGTTAGCATCAATGGTGATTTCTTTGTCTTTGTTCTCCTTCGGACCCCCACCGAAGAGAGAACCTGAGTTCTTGGAAGAAGAACTCATGATCAGCAGAAGGTGATAAGAGTTCTTTGTTTGAAGAAATAAGATTAAAGAAGAGTAAAAGTAGGAAAGAGTTGAATGCAAAGAGGTTGAGAGAGTTTATAGAATTGTGAAGTGTAAAAGAAAAAGGATGAGGCGTATAAATAAAGGAATAGGCGGCTAAAATCGTGGCCATGACTACCTCAAGAACCGGCAAAAATATTGCTAAATCATGGAGTAACACGTGTTCAGGGTATTAAATGCGGAAAGACATGCGTCTAATCAAGCGTCACAAACTTTTCAGAAGGGTTCAGAAAATTTCTCATCAAGAAAGTAATCTTCACCAACTTACCGGTGACACAAAGATGTGCCACCGAAAAGCAGGGGATTCACATTAAATACACGAATGATAGAGAGACACGTGAAAAAGGGACAGATGGATGACGAAGCGAGTGGAAGCCAAGACCGAGGATAACAGCTTCGGTTGGTATCAGGTAGACCCCGAACGGAACATTATCAACGGGGACAAACAGATATTTGCCACCAGGTGACATTCAATAAAGAATATTCCTTGACATTAAACACGCATCCGTTACAGAGAGTTTTGATATTCACAGTCTGCCATTGCATAATCATCATTGGCCCTCATTATTGTCATTTAAGATGGGCTTGATCATAGGACCTTGTTCCCTAGGTTTAGCTAAAAATAATGACTTCAACAGTCATTGTCAGAGGGGAAATTCCTGAAAAACTTATGTTACACACTATTCGAAGCTAAATAATACTTTATTTTCTGTCTATCAATATTCATATTGTTGTCTTCGCAAGCCTTGCTACCAAGTTGTCTGCTATCGTACCTCGATTTCAATGCTAAGTTTTGCATTTTATTTAATTTATTTATCATTTTGGAATCAAATCGATTTGCTTGTCTATAAACCACGCTATAAATTCAACTATACTGTTTTGCGGGTAAACAGAGTCTTGCATCTCTATTACGTAAAATCAAATCTAAGTACTCTTAGGGCACGCGTTGTTTATGGCATTATGAGTCTGCTTCATTGCTCCCTGTATCACTTTGTATATGCCCATACCTTTACACTATTAGAATACACATATCAGTTGAGTTATTCCTCTCGTCTCCCTTAACACTCTGTTTGGATCATTGTTCCCCTTCGTTTTATAATGTATTGTATTATATTGTATCGTATTGTATCGTATCGTTTTATGAATATAATAATTTGGATAGATTGTATTGTTTGTTATTGTTAAATAATATTTTACTGTTTGGTTTAACTGTATCGTACTGTACTGTAACTGATAAGTTTACTAAAATATCCTCAACTGTTTAAATATTAAATTTATCAAAAAATATGCATATAATTTTAAAAAATAATACAGAAGAAGGCAAACCACCTTAAGAAAGCAGAACAAAGGAGCGAGACAGAAGAAGGCAAAACAAAGGAGCACATCTAATTAGAATTGAGCTAAAAGCAAATTAGGAGTAAAAATAAAAGAGAAGGCGGCAAAACACCTTTAACGTTGGCGGCAAAAGTTCTGGAAAAAAAATAAAGTAGTTTATAGGTTGGAGATTTGGAGTTAAAATAAAAAAAAATGTAAAGGGTAAAATAGAATTATGGAGTAACAAGTTAGGGCATAGTTGGAAAGAAAATTAGGAAACAATCCCACCACACCAAATCGATTTTTTCAAAAAGGAAAACTTCTCATTGTTACGGAACAATGAATTTGACAATACAATACAACCAATTTTAAGGAAACAATCAAAACAAACATTGATTTGGAATAACAATACAATACGATACTGCGGGAACAACCATCCAAACAAGTTGTAAGTCAATACATTGTCAAAAGTTCCCTTTCAGTCAATACATTGTCATAGCTTTTCAAATAAGTGATAGTGTTGAGTTATTCCTCTATCTCCCTTTTCAAAACCTCGTTACTAACATATGGGATTAAGTAAATAAATCCAGGGATATTTCTTTCTTAAGCTTAAATAATTAACCTATTATATAAGTTCAAACTGACAGTAACTCCAACTCATTACATAAGATTAAATGTGACTGTCCAAAGACTTCCATTCTAGCAAGTATTTTCATTCTACAATTTTCTAAAGTGGCAGCACATTAAAAGAGTATTTTATCTTTGTATGTGTATGTAAATATTCCCGAGCCGTCGTATGAAATAATCATTATTACGTCAGTAAAATTACAAACTCACCACTTGAGAAATAACTTCAAATTAAAGTCTATACCAATCAAGTCGCGATAATTAAACGGAGCCACTCAATATTACGATGCATTAAATGTTAACGAAATTTTATGGGGTGTTACAGTACACTACAAGAAACTACACCAGAAAAAAATAAAAATGAAAAAGACTAGAAATATGTCTTCGGAACAAAAGATTTTCAATCCATCTAACAAAAAAACGGTTACATGGTTAAAAAAAAATAGATAATAAAATAGTTATCTATGTGTATGAAACAATAAAAGAAGAAGAACAATATTGGAGAGAAAAGTAGGGAAAGAGAATTCTTATTGATTTTTGGGATTATTTACAATAGAATAGAACCATTTATTTATAGGGAGAGGGTGACTTAGCCACCAAGTAATAAACCCTGGAATCTCTCTAAATGTAGACATTCACCATAAATAGAATTCTATTTATAACACTCCCCCTTGAATGTCTATTCAATAGATAATGTGCCTCGTTATTAACTAATATAAAACCAAGTGGGAAAAAATTATAGAGAAGGAAAAAGAGCACACATATCTAACAATTCGCCTTTTGGTTGCCTCATTAAAAACCTTGCAAGGAAAACCCAATGGGACAAAACCTTGTAAGGGAAAAAGAGTGCAACGGGCATTAACTCCCCCTAATGAGAGCATCAATTCACATCCTTGAGCCTTCACATTCCAATCTTGTGCACCATCTTCAAGAGATCGTTGGTAGAGATTTGATAAACAAATCAACCATATTAACTTGAATGAATATGTTGAACCTTGAAATCATCATTCTTGATAGAGATGAATTGTCTTCATATGATCTTGTTGGAATCGTCATTTCAATATCTTCACATAGAGGTGAAAACTATTGCTATCATATTATCATACTTATAATTATAGCAAGATACATTTGTGCACAAATTGCACTGAGGAAGTGGTACTTCAAGATCAAGAATTGTATATGCTTCAAGCAACTTAAATTTTTCATGGATTGTCATATAAGTTAAGTCATATAAGTCATATAATAGACTTTAATTAGATGCATATCAAGTTTTCATGTCATGCTCGACAAATAAAATATCGAAAACTGATTGCACATATCATCGACTTTATACTTTCAAGTGTTTGAACTACATGTCCAAAACTACATGTCTTTCATATTAAACCAATTCTATTTGAATTGTGTATCGTCTATTTGGCCAATATTTTTGTTTCTGTCTCGACGGCCTTAAGATCCTCATCTATACTTAGCGCTATGATAGATGTCGTCGTCGAACATTTTATATCTGTTCCAATAATTTTCATAAAGACATAACATAGAGATCTCTTCATTCATATTTTCAGGTACCTGAACCTCTCCTAAGATTTTATGAAGTGTTATGTCATGTGATCTTCTAGATCACTTGCCTCCTTTATTATGATCATTTGATCATTTGCTCATCTTCTTTATCAAGAAGTTTTATTTGAAATCGATTTGTCTATACGCTTTAAGCGTACCATAGACTTTGTCCTTCTAGGACTTAATATGAGCATTTTCAATGAGAATATAGTTACTTTCTTTGGGCCAGCAAATGCGTATGGCATGCTTTGCAATATGTTGAAAATGAATTATCTTTTATGAACTTCCAAGTTCATATTGTTTCATTCGAGGATCAAGATGTACAAATGATAATTCATTCCAGGTAACTTTTCTCTACTGTTTATTGTGTCTCCCCCTCATGTTAGAAAAACTAACTTGTTTCCTCAACTTTGAGAACCTATCTTTGTGCGTTATGGTGTTAATCAAAATATACACCGCACATCAATAATAATGAGATGGAATTATTTGATTCCTGGCTCTGAAATCACTTGTGAGAGGAGAATGTAATATACTTTCGTATATAACCTATATCAAACTGATATAGATAACTTTGTTCTCATAAGCAATTGTTTAGCTATTAAGTAGAGGCACTTAATAAATCATTTTGCTAAACCAACTGTGATGTAAACCAACTTATCAAGATGAACTTCTTGAATAGAAAATCTGGAAATTATGCTCGAAATTAAATTATTGAGCAAGTTACCTCGCAAAATACCATGTTGCAGGTTATTAATAATCGCACATGTAACCATCTCATAGACACATCTTATGTGGTATACATGGCAGGTGAATGGGCCCATATTCACCTTTGATATTTCCAGCATTCATGGGATTCAATCCCAATTTTAGTTGGTATATTACTTAATGAGAACATGCAACATAAGAGAATTCGTAAAGAACTTTCTAGTTCTTTAATATTTACCCATGTGAATTCTCTTTTATTTTTGCACATCATACTTAAATTGATATGAGTAAACCAATTATGCCAACTGAATAATTATCAATATTGATAAACTTTCAGATTTACACCATGATGTGTGCAATTATCAATAAACTCCAAGTTTATTATGATATGAATTTTTATATCAATAAATTTCTCTTTATTGTGGCATTGTTTTGTTTGTGTAGTACAAACTGGAGAATAAAGCGGGTAGCTTTTCATATACATATTACCCCGCTACAAGTTGTAGTAATAGAAGATATTAAATCTTTCCTTTATTTATAGTCTCAATATAACCAACCGCTTTCGCTGTACTTTGGAAACTGAATAATTTTCTTTGAGACTTACTACAACACAATACCTTATTGGTAATCAATTGTGTTTCTCCAAAATAGTATAATTGGCTCTTGCAGAGTTCTCAATTAATTTTGTACTATCACATATTCATCAACATCCATATGGTGAATATCTCTTTTAAGGAGAAAGTTATACCATTATGGTCATGATCAAAATTATATGCGAGATATGTTTCTTGCATTATAGTTGTCCTTTAATAATCACATTGCCAAAATATTTTGGCGTACAATAGGTACGTGACCAATGACCATTCATGCCATAATAATGACATTGATTTCCTATATCATCTCAAACCTCCTTTTAGAGGTGAATGTGGTATATTCACTACCACTAGCACGTTCATATTCTTCCAAAAATGAATATGTATTCATAAATCAGATGTTGTCACATTCACATCATGAATTGACCATAGTCATCTGTATGTGCTTTATAAAATCTCATGTCAAATCGATGACAAATATTACTTTCACAGAGTGAAGGATTATAATTTCGTCTATTGCCACGTCTACATTCATTGATACCTTCACTGTAATAATTTTGTCTTTTTTCAGACTTATTACATATTGCTACCACATTCTCTTAAGGGAATGAGAATGAAGCAAATTCAATGGGACGGGTTTCCACTTTTTTGCCCACAATCATACATGAATTTGATCATGGCAATGCATAAAATTTTACCACTTCAGGTGGTTATAATTTCTTACAAACTCCATTAGAGTTATAATCAAACTTTATTGTCTTTGCTTGTATGTAAAATCAAATTATAGAATTTCAAGAATTTAAAAGAGAAAAATAAAGTAAAATACTTACCTTAAATCCAAAATTTAATCATGAAGGAAGTTTATGGAATAATTGACAATTATTATGCTCAATCCCAAAGCTTCTACTCAATTGGTTAGAGTCTCGTGCTGATAACGTGTTATGAAACAATAAAAGAAGAAGAACAATATTGGAGAGAAAAGTAGGGAGAGAGAATTCTTATTGATATTGGATGAATTACAATGGAATAGAACCCTTTATTTATAGGGAGAGGGTGACTTAGCTACCAAGTAATAAACCCTGGAATCTCTCTAAATATAGACATTCACCATAAATAGAATTCTATTTATAACACTATGCATATTATCCACTAAAAATGGGTTGGATAATGAACTTTTTAAAAATGGGTCAAATATAGATAAGAACCATATTATCCACTTAAAAAATGAATAACCAATGGGTTTAACTTTACATTTGCAAAATACTCAAATTGGGGGTTTCTCAAGTTTGGGAGGCTAGGAGTTCTCCCAAAAGTGACCATATTCAAGAGGCCATCGATAATATGGATATCCATATTATCCGTCAGTTAACCTATTTACTATCCGTATTATATATGGGTTGGGTCGGATAATTTATCCATTTTTGCATTACCCATTTTCATCCCATCAATATCCGACCCAACCCGCCCGTTTGCCACCCCTACTTTTGAAGAATGAGCAGATCGATTGTCACGACCCAAAAACCACTAAAGGTCGTGATGGCGCCCAACGTCACCGTTAGGAAAGCCAATGGTGAACCATCTAAATAATTATCCATTTTAAATTTTTAAAATCAGTAATTTCATTAAATAAATAGAATAAAATCTGGCACTCATAGAAGCATGTGTGTTTCTTTACCAAATTCTGAATATAAATAAATCATAAAGTGAAACGATAATAATAACGTGAACTACGATAATGAACATCCACTAGGAACCTCCAAAACCCGGTGTCAAAAGTGCATGGGCATCTACGAGAAAGTACAATAACAATACAATATCTGTCTGGAATACAAGATATACAGATAAAGTAAATAATTATGATGGAGACTCAGTGTGCTGTGAATCGCAGTATGGAATGTAGCTCACCATAAAGTCCCCTCGGCAGTTGCGCCCACGCGCCCAAATGACCACCAATGAACCTGTTAGATGCTGCACATTTAGTGCAGAAGTGTATCATGTGTACGTAAATCAACGCGTACCTAGTAAGTATATAGCCTAACCCCGAATAGGTAGTGATGAGGGGTCGACATTGACACTTACTAGTGGTCCAGTAGATCAAATATAATAAAGTAGACGAATATGAAACATGGTGAGTAAACAATACGGTCTACAGCTGAACAATGAACACAAAGTCCTCGATTATCGGATACCTCCTCAAATGGAATACATTATGGTCAATACCAAATCAACGGTCAGATCTCAAGTCACACCTCAAGTCAGGAAACTCATGAGTACGCGAACTACTTATCACGTATTTCGCACGATCCCGTCAAGGCGAGCGGTCTGATCCCATAAGAGTGCTTCATAAAACTGCCAAGGCGAACGGCATGATCCCATAAGAGTGTGATACATAACCCTACCGAGCCGAATGGCCCGATCACATAAGAATATGATATGTGATACTGTCGAGGCGAATGGCCCGATCCTATAAGAGTGTGTTACAATATCCTGCTGAGGCAAAAGGCTCGATCCCATAAGATTATGACGCTTTTACGGGTCTATGACCTCTCTCACGAATATACGTGTGAGTTATGAAATTCAAGAGAAACATTCCCATGAATACGCAAAGCGCGAGAGAAAATCTGTAAGAGAAGTACAATTTCTACGGCTAATCAAGTAGCTCGTCAAATATCTAATATAGCGAGTCCATTACTCTACGTAAGTCTCTCAGTTCATAATAAGAATTAAAGTAATTAAATAGTCAAGAATAACTCAAACAGTACAATCAAAGCATGGCGTGACTCTAAGTCTACCCGGACATAATTAGGAATTCTAGCATACGCACAGACACTCGTCACCTCATACGTACGTAGCTCCCCACAACATGTAGCATGTAATAAGTATAACACCTACGGGATAATTTTTCCTCACAAGGTTAGACAGGAGACTTACCTCGCTCCGAAGTTTCATAACCGGCTCCAACGCCTCTCTAGCACTTCAAACCAATGCCCATCGATCCGAAACTAGTCAAACAATCTTGAAAACCAATAAAACTATACTCCAACAATCATAATTAATCAATTTATAACAATTCTCAACTCCGCTCGAAAAGTCAACAAGGTCAACCCTTTGGCCCACATGCCCGAATTTCAAAAAAATTTAGCGATAAACATTATCCATAACACCATAAACTCAAATATATAGTTTGTTCCTAATTCCATGCCCAATTTCACGGTCAAAATTTAAAAATATCAAATTCTAGGTTTACTTCCAAATCCCACTATTTTTACAAAATTCCATATTTAAATTCATATATAATCCATGTATTTATCATACAACAAGTGGGAATAACTTACCTCATATTAGATGATGAAAAGCTCCCCTCCAAGAGCTCCAAAAATCGCCAAACCAAGTGAAAATGTGAGAGAAATAGGCTAAATCCCGAAATAAAAAGCTCACTGCCCAGGCTTTTCCTCTTCACGATCGCGAAGGCCAAAATACTGCTGCCCAAATTTACTTTACATGTTCGCAACCATCAGGCCGCGTTTGCGAAGCTTTCAGATTATACTGCTTTGCGTTCGCGGTAAAGGTGTTGTGTTCGCGAAGGCTTAATGGCTCCAGGTTCCCCAGTTCCCCTTCCTTCTATGCATCCGTGACTCCTTGTCGCGTTCGCGATGAACATTTCCCAACAATCCAAAAATCCTTCTTCACGATCGCGTAAGCCCACTCGCGATTGCGAAGCACACACCAGCAGCATCAAAATAGCCAAACTTGGTCCAGAACCACCTCGAATCACACCCGAGGCCCTCGGGACCCAATCCAATCACTCCAACAAGATTCAATCTTAACCAAACTTATCCAAAGGATCTAAACGCCACCAATAACATCAAAACCACGAATCGACGATAAAAATCTTTCTTTCAACTTTCAAATATTCAAACTTCGACGAACACGTCTGAATCATACTTAAAAATTCCGGAATGACGCCAGATTTTGCGTACAAGTCAGAAATCACGATATGAACCTATTCCAAGGCTCGAAAACCCAAACGGATATCGGTAACACCAAAGTCCTCTTGATAGTATCCTATATTATGCGATGTAGATGTTATTTATGCTCTTAATTAACCATACCTTATTGATGTTTTAAGCGCTAAATGATAACAAAATGCTCTAATTGAGGTTTTTATGCTTTGCAGGAGCTACTCTTAGTTAGGAGGAGAATATAGAGTATTTTGGGGTCAAAAATGAAGATACAAGGCCAATCGAGAAGAGCCCGGATGGAAAAGAGAAAGAAAAGGCGAAGAAAAATTGGGCAACAGTCCACCGCGACCGCGGTCGAACCGTGGCTGGAACGCGGTGAAAGAAAGCAGAAAACAGAATGGTCGTAAATCACCGCGGTCATGCCGCGGTTGTCCCGCGACCGCGGTCGACCTGGAGGAAGCCAAGAAGTTTAAGGGCTAAAGTGTAAAGCATGGGAAACTTATCCTAACCCTATATAAACTCAACAAACTCGCCCAAGTGAAGGTTAAGCTTGTTTTTAGACTCAATTGGAGGCAAGAACAAGTGTGAGAAGATCAAGACACCATTAGAGTTTTTCATTCTTCTTCTTGTTATCATTATTTTGTGAACTATGAATTATTTTATGTTTTTATCTTCTTTTCCCATGAGTAGCTAAACATTTAATCTAGGGTTGATGGAATCAATTGTTAGATGAAGTTTTGACTCAGTTTTGTTATAATCGAGCCGGGGTTATTATATGATTGTTCAACTATGTTTTGTATGGTGATTAATTGAATGGGCCCTTGATTAATCGTGTCTAATTGCCTTGTGTTGCTTGAGAAAGAATACTAGGTTAGATTGTTGTTGAACAACACCACTTTTGGGTAATTGAAGAGATTCATTACTTGAATTTAAAAGTGGGGTTAGAGATAACGAAGCTTTGGTGGGATAATCCAGAGCTGCATAAATTATCAGCTAGAGTAGTTCGAGAGAATGCTCTAGTAAATTATCGTAGTTGATCGAGAGATAATTGCGGTAACCCATAGCTCATAATCCTCATAGAGTATCGCGGCGAGATATAGCAAAAGAGTTAAGAATTAAGCTAGCAATTGGGGAAATCAATACCCTAGATCTTTTTACCATTGAATTATCTTTAATTTGGAATATTGTTAGTTTTGATATCCTTATACTTTAGTTAACAAATCTTACTATTTATTGATATAAATCTTGCATCCAGAAATTGTTTGAGCTTGTACTAGCATCGCTAAGAGTTGTAATAGATAGGTTAGTTCCCTGAGGATTCGACTCCGGATTTGTAAATCGGATTATATTTGCAACGACCGCTTTGTCTTTTATAAGATATAGTTGGACGTGATCAAATTTTGGCGCTATTGCTGGGGAACTAACGGTGTTATTTATTGAAACTTAGAAGTAGTGCTAGAATTATTAATTTAGATCAATTTCCTACGGTGTTAAACAATTTTTCATTGAAAGTCTCACGTTTGAACTCTTGTGTGATTCAGGTGTATGCCTAGAAATTCTTCGAGGACTGGTGAACTGCTTGAAGGACTCTCAGACCCCGAGAAAATATTCAGGACATTAAACCGTGCCAACAAGAAGAACAAACAATCACAGCAAACACACCAACCCGCAACTGAAATGGACAACAGGGAAAACAACAATGTGCCAAACGAAGCAGTGGTGGCACCTCTTGTGCTAGAAGCTTCACTTTATGATTGGGCACAGCCAACAGCTGATAACCTGGCCACCGCCATTGCTGTGCCTCAAATACAAGCGGAGACATTCCAGATCACCAACAACATGCTGCATCTTTTGCAAAATAAGGGATTGTTCTCCGGGTCACACATTGAAGACCCTCAACAACACCTGAAAAATTTTCTATCAATTTATGTAACCCAAAGGAAGCCAAATGTGACCCTAGAAGCCATCAAGCTGTTACTGTTCCCATTCTATGTGACTGGGAAAGCTGAGACTTGGCTAAATTTGCTCCCAATAAATTTCATTGCCACTTGCACTAGCAGAAAATGGGTCTATGGCAACGCAGAGAAAACCGTTGCAATAGCTACCTAAACCGTTACCATAGCTCTATTGCAACGGTTTATAGACCGTTCCACCAAATCGCGTGGCAGTAGCTCTACGGTAACGGTTGGTGTAACGGTTAGTTTGACCGTTGCTATAGTCACATCTACCGCAATGGTTATTTATCTCCCATGAGGCAACGAATATTTTTGCTCTATTGTAACGGTTTAAATCCGTTACCATAGTTTTAATGCAACAGTCATATAAGCTATTGCAACGGCTAATTAAAGATACTGCAATTTTGTAATGTTATTATAACGGTTTTTCTCTATTGCTACAGTTTCTTATAGTCGAGCAATAGCTATTGCATCGGTTTGAATAACCTAGTGCAACAGTTTACATAGCCTATTAGAATGGTTTGCATGACATATTGCAACGGCTTACATTGTCTTCTAAAACATATTTTATGGCCTATTGCAACGGTTTGGCGGCCTACTGCAACGGCTTAATTGCAACAATGATACCTATTTGTATATAAATATTTACATATACAATAAATAATAATTCACTAAAATTTATATAAATAATAAAACAAAACTATATATCAACAAATCATAATCTAAAATCAAACAGTATTCTCCATATGTAGAATAGATAAATAATGTTTGACAATTCAAAAGTTAGCATACATAAGTTCAAAAAGTTTGAAATTAAAAAAAAAATCCCTAGAACATAGGGTCTTTCTAGCAATTATAGACCAACAGGGCGCCTCAATCCCAAATCAATACTCTTAAATAAAGTCTTCTCTGCTTTCATCTTTCCTTTGATCGTTTGCTTCACCTACATATTCAACAGGAACAAAAGTATTCTGAGGGAAGGAAAAAGAAAAAGAAAATATTTTAAGATACACCAATAATTAACAAAGGGTAAAGAGTAAGATACACCCAGTAAGAGTCCATTTTACGGACGCTGAAGAAATAAGCACTAAGATAAAAGAAGCAAAAAACACAAATGTCGACCATCCATAAATACCAGTTTGCATAAATTTTCCTGCCAAAATATAATGTAGAACGTTAACAATAATAGGATTTGATGGCATCTTACAGTAAATAAAAAGAGGTAGTTGAATTCTGAATTCTTTTAGAAATTATATAGACATGGAAAGAACCTGTAACAAAGTATTCCTCATTACAATCAGTTAGAGATCAAAGCCACCTGATAGAGTTGCTAAATCTAAAGGCAACTCTAGTTCCTAATCATTAACAGCAGCCAAAATGCACTTCTGCTTGAGAATTGCTCAAGTTTTCTCTTTTAGGAATGTGTGTGACTTGCACTCCTAAAAAATAAAGCAAGGATCTCAAGTTGCATTAGTAGCATTAAAAGAGAGTTATCCACAAATCAACAACCACATACCCATATACTCCCATATGTGGGGTCTGGGGAGCGTAGTGTATCCGAAGACCTTACCCCTACTTTATGCAGGTAGAGAGGTTGTTTCTAAAAGATCTTCGGTTAAGGCAAGCACAGTCACAACAATAAAAAAAATTGAACTATAAAAATAGTAGAGCTGCAAACTATCATATATTAATAATTGATGGCTAAACAATATACTGTAAAAGAGGAGAAAAGAACACAACCATTTATATTAAATTTTAATATTACCACCTTGTCTTTTCAATAATTTGTTACTCATGTGGGCTTCAACTTATATGGATGCACTACCAAATACAACTAAACATAGTCAAGAAGTCAGAACAATAAGACATATGATATGCTTAAATATACAATATAAGAGAATCTTCTACCAGCAGAAACCTTTGCAGACTCAATAAATCTTGTAAAATCAGCTTCAAATTAACTATTTCTTGAAAAGAAAAGGATTTTACTTATTAAGTAAATTCTCAAACAGGAAAAGGTTAAATATGATCGCTATATATTCTGATATACACCGCTTAAAAGACAATGATCTCAAATAAAATTAGAACTAAGTAGAAACCTTATATACTTCAAGTAAATAGTTACCAGAACAAACATTGTTTTGATAGGTAACATTAAAAAAAATATGACCAAAACTAGGTTTAGCCTGGGTATTTGTATGCACATGTAACTAACGTCAGTTAAGCCAAAACCTAGACTAATGGGTTGCCTCTTCCAACTAGTTTAGGTTCATAGATCATCAATCCAGAGGGGGAAGTAATGGTTCTTAGTTGAACAAGGTACCGCCTGGACTTTGCATACTCTTTCAAGCCGGAAAGAAGGGGAGGTAATGGTTTTTAGTTGAACAAAACAACATAGAGAGAAGTATTTATACCTACCTTTGGAGAAAATCAACAAGTCTCTCACCTGCTATCATTCCTTGTAAAACTCGAGGTCGTAACTTGATAAGGAGCTAGTTGAAAAGGAACTGTTGTATGCTTCTATAAGAAACTTTGCTTGCTACCAAATTCACACAATGGGCAAAATTGAGATGTGCCTGCAGTGCCATGTCAAATTGTTATCCTAAGTACTAAAACTTAAGGCGCTTGACCCATTAACACCTTACCTCAAGTTAATACAAGCGTAACAACTACAAGCTGCCAAATATCCAAAGCCCAAGTTGAAGAAACAGTTGAAATATTTAAGTGAGCAAGTTGACAGAAAGAAAAATGGGAAATTATAAGGTCACCATTTAAAAATACTAAAAGTAACCAAAGCAATTACATCTCATTCAGCTCCTTCCGTCAATAGACACAAAAGACATGTTATTGCTTCCTTTTCTTTCCATTTGATACCAAAGCCAGGTTCGTAAATAAAAATATTTCATGGACTCAGTACCTAATATCAACTAACCAATAGGGTACCAACTTTAACTTCTGCATTCCATGGACGTGTAAGAAATGTCATAGGCTTGTTCTCTTTGTAAACTGCATATTCTCCAGAAAGCACAATCTTAATTTATTTATGTGTGTATGTTTTATAACGGTGGTATACATGCTAACTTGTGAACGCCACAACTAATCCACCGGATCGCCTAGGTAACTCTACCAGAGGGGCGAAGCCAGGTTGTTCAAGTTTATGGGCTCGAGATCCTAATCCTCTTAAATAATTGGGTTCTAAATTAATAATTTATACATATTTAATGAAAGTTTAATACAAATACATGCTTTAAACCAAAGCTACTTGGTTCAAACCCGTAGTCGACACTGTGGCTCCGCCTCAAACTCTGCCCATGGAAAGAATTCACTGAGTGTTGCTTTGTCAAATTCTAAAACTTCAAATTTTGGTCATTGAACAGTGAAAATTCCAATCATCGTAGTAAACAACTAGAGACAAAAACACTACTACTATTTTTGCGTCAAGCGTAGACTCAAAAAAGAAGAAAAAAAGATAGAAAAGAGAGAAGTCAATACACTGAGTCATGCTGATAGAAAATACACTTGATTGCAGTGGTATTAAAGAAGAATCCCAGTCATAGTTAAACTCTTTAACTAGAAAATACACTTGATTTTACGAAGACATTCATTGGTGAAGTCTTTGCAGGTTTCTCAATCTATTGCACCACCACAAAACGAATCATAAGTATAAAAAAAAACTGAATCACACAATAATGTGTGTACTTTCCTCGCTCTCTTCCTTTGTCCAAGTGTGTGTACATTCTCGAATATTGCCGCTCACCGGGGTAGCATCCGCATAGACTTAAACAGAAATTAGTATAAAATGTTCAGTTTTACTGAAAAAATCAAGAAGAAGAAGAAGGAAGGAATTATACTATAAGAAAAACCCTAACAGATCCCAGTTTCTTTTTTACCCAAACAAATTCATTAGGCCAAGCTAAACCAATAGAACATATATTCCACTATTAGGATTGTATAAAGTTATTGACCAAGAAAATCAGTCGCAATACATATCTCAACAAAAACTTTCCAATCAGCTCAAGATTTCAATACACTTAAACATTGAAAATTTATAATTTAAAAATAAAAATTATAACATATTTTCCAATCGGCCAGTAACAACTTAGAATAAACCTTACAAGCGGGGGAGCCCAATACAACGCTACAATGTGAATCCCTAGCGATCTTAATATTCGATAACGATCCCAATATATGTATCTTTGTATCCGCAATCACAATCCTCGTATTTGTCGCATTCTCTATAGCAAATCTCATCTTCCCTTCTTTCCCCGACAATCTCCCAATAGCCCTAGACAAACAGATACCCAATTTAGATTCCATGCTTAAATCAAAAGCAAAATAACAAACTCAACAAGAAATTAATAAGCCCAACAAGAAAAGAATGATTAAAGAAGAAACTCCCAAAATCCTGATGGAGGAGAAACCTAGATCTGAGCTCTTTCTCATAACCTACCTCTTCTTGATGGCCAATGCCCTCCACAGGCCCGAGAGTGTTTTAGCCTACTTTGATGTGTTTGAAGCTATATGTATTTTGAGATGTGTTCTTCAAATGCTTTCTTCATCTGAATTGAAGCTACAAAGAAGTGTTTGAAGCTATGCGTCATTTAGTTATGAGAAGGTTAAAGCTTTATTTTGATATGTTTTGAAGCTGCCAGGGTTTAAGAAAAAAAGTGGGCCTAAAGATATTAATATTATTATTACTAAAAAAATAAAAATAGAACAGTTCTGCGCGGGACTACCAAAATAAGGAAGGGAACTAATAACCGTTTCAATTGGCATTTTTACCTAAAACGCGTTGCCATAGTTTACTCTATTGTAATGGTTACTAAAATCGTTGCAAAAAGTACCAATTTTGCAAAGGTTCTTAAACTAGTGCAACGGTTTGACGGCAAAAGTGTTTCAGTAGCACCAAACCCCTTATGCAACGGTTGTAACCGTGGCAATAGAGACTCTATTGCAACGGTTATGTAACCGTTGCGAAAATATCCGTTCCCATAGGTCTAGTTTCTGGTAGTGTTGGGAGGAATTAGTTAAGCAGTTTCTGAACAAGTTTTACCCGCCCAACAAGACTACAAGACAGATTGATGAGATATTGCAATTCAAGCAGCAGCCTACTGAGACCTTGCAGGAAACTTGAGAAAGATTCAAAGGGATGCTAGTAAAGTGTCCCCACCATGGTATTCCAGACCAGATGCTCGGCCAGAGATTCTACATGGGATTAGTAGACAATTTAAAGGTCAATGTAGATATTTCAGCTGGGGGTGCATTCCTGAGCAAGACATTCACAGAGTGTAAAATCCTTTTTGACAAGATGGCCCAGAATTTGGTATGGATGGCGAGAGGTACAACCCTATCACCAATAGTGCATTCAGTTCCTCTTGACCCAAATAATTCACATGCAGATAACATAGCCACACTCATGACTCAGATGAGTATACCAACAAAGAAGATTGATGAGATGGGTACAAAGGAAGTGCATATAGTTAACACAACAAGTGGAGGACTGTGTACACCTTGCAATAATCAGTCTTATGTGTGTTCATGGAGTGGAGAATGTGACAACCAAAGGTTAAGAGAGGCTATGAATTATGTCAACAACTTTGGGGGTCAGAGGCAAGGAGGATAACAATGGGCACCAGCACCCAACCAGCAGTGCAGACCGAACATGCCACAGCCAGGAGGTATGCGTCCCCAAGGCCAAATGGTGCCATATCAGGGACAACAGGGCTATCAACAGCAGCCCCGGCAACAGTTGACATATCAGCCACCTCATCAGCAACAGGACAGCAATATGGTAGAAATCAGGGGTATGCTGCAACAACTCATTGGAACAAATGGTAAGATGCAGGAAAAGTTGGCAGCGTATGACTCAGCAATTAAGGGTATTGAAACTCAACTGGGGAAGCTATCCATGGCCTTGAATAACCTCCCCCAGGGAACATTACCAGCCGACACAAATATCAACCCCAAAGAGCAAAACCCAAATCAGCTGATGGCAGTAAGTCTCCGGAATGGGAGAGATTTAGACAAGGAGCAACAAGTTGCTCAATCCAGAAGAGAAACTACACCAGCCACTCCAGTTCCAGTAGAGATAGATGAATCAGCAGAACCCACTGAAGTGGTGGTTGAACAGGCTCAGGTTGATAAGGGTAAAGCTAAAGAAAGTGAACAAGTTGCAGAACAGGTGGTACCTCTTGTGCCAGAAAATTCCAACAAAGAACAGCCAGCAAGCAGTGAACAAAGAGTGGTGCCTGCACCATTCCCTCAGAGACTGGCAAAACAAAAGAAAGAAGATCAATACAGGAAATTTCATGGAGATGCTTCGTCAGATTCAATTGAATATCCCTCTGATGGATGCTTTGAGGGAAATGCCAGGCTATGCAAAGATTATGAAGGATCTGATGTCACGGAAATTTGACTTTCAGGACCTGTCCACAGTAACTCTGACATAGACATGCAGCGCAGTAGTGATACGACCCATGGCTCAAAAGATGTCCGATCCAAGTAGCTTCACTATTTCGTGTACTATTGGGAGTTATGATTTTGCAAAAGCATTGTGTGACTTAGGAGCCAGCATAAACTTAATGCCTTTGGCGATATATACAAAACTAGGCATTGGCAGAGCTAGACCGACTTCGATGTTGTTGCAACTGGCTGACCGCACGGTTAAAAGATCGATGGGGATTCTTGATGATGTGCTGGTAAAAGTGGGAAACTTTGTATTCCCTGCAGACTTTGTTATTCTGGACTGTCAGGTAGATGAGGAGATACCCATCATTCT
The DNA here is from genome assembly GCF_001879085.1 of Nicotiana attenuata. Classification (NCBI taxonomy): domain Eukaryota; kingdom Viridiplantae; phylum Streptophyta; class Magnoliopsida; order Solanales; family Solanaceae; genus Nicotiana; species Nicotiana attenuata. Next base: position 298,712 of record NW_017671205.1, on the reverse strand, counting down.
GGGGAGGCCATTCTTAGCCACTGGGAGAGCATTGATTGATTGTGAAACTAGGGAAAATGAGGTTGAACGATGAAGAAGTAATATTCAACGTTCAACAATCCATGAGGAGATCCAGTGAATATGCAAATTGCTCACTAGTGGAAGCTGTGGATGTGATCCTGTATGAAGACGATAAGACCCTGAATGCCAAAGATCAGTTGGGAGCTTGCTTGACAAATTTAGAGGAGATGGATGGTGAAGGATTGGCAGAGTGGGTCATGGCACTTGAAGGCCAAGGATTCTGGAAGAGGGAGCCTGAGTTTGAGCCCCTTGAGTTAGAAAAGAGGTCTACACCACCTGCAAAACCATCAATAGAGGAACCACCACAGCTGGAGCTGAAACTGCTTCCAGCCCACCTCAGGTATGCTTTCTTGGGTCCCAATTCTACTTTGCCTATTATTATATCATCTGGTTTGCTAGCTGTGCAGGTAGAACAATTACTGCAGGTGTTGCAGGAATGCAAAACTGCCATTGGTTGGACCATGGCAGACATAAAGGGTATCATCCCGGCCTTCTGCATGCACAAGATTCGTTTGGAAGAAGGGCACAAACCTTCCAGGGAACATCAAAGAATGTTGAACCCGAATATGAAGGAGGTAGTAAAAAAGGAGGTAATCAAGTGGTTGAACGTGGGCATCATCTTTCCCATCTCTAACAGCAATTGGGTAAGCCCCGTCCAGTGTGTACCAAAAAGGGTGGAATGACAGTTGTACAAAATGAGAAGAATGAGTTGATCTCAACTCGTACAGTCACAGGGTGGCGGATATGCATGGATTACAGGAAATTAAACGCAGCCACACGAAAGGACCATTTCCCCTTGCCCTTCATTGACCAGATGTTGGACAGGTTAGCTGGTGGATCCTATTTTTGTTTCTTGGATGAATACTCGGGGTACAATCAGATCTCAATAGCCCCGGAAGATAGAGAGAAAACGTCTTTCACATGTCCATATGGCATCTTTGCCTTTCGGAGAATGTTAGCGGTGTATGTTAGCCATTTTCACCGACATGGTCGGGGACATTATGGAGGTGTTCATGGATGATTTCTCCGTGGTAGGGGATTCATTCGAAGATTGTCTTCACAACCTTAAAAGAGTGCTCAAACGCTGTGTGGAGACAAATTTGGTGCTGAACTGGAAAAAGTTCCATTTTATGGTACAAGAAGACATATTGTTAGGGCATAGAGTGTCCAAAAAGGGGATTGAAGTAGACCATGCAAAAGTTGATGTGATTAAGAAGCTCCCAGCACCCACTTCAGTGAAAGCAGTGAGAAGTTTCCTTGGGCACACCGGATTCTACAGGCATTTCATCAAGGATTTTTCAAAAAATGCTAACCCCTTATGTAAGCTGCTTGAAAAAGACCAGCACTTTATGTTTTCTGATGATTGCAGGTTAGCATTTGAGGAAGAGATTGGTGACTGCACCCATCATTGTTGCACCCAACTGGGAGCAATCATTCGAGCTGATGTGTGACGTCAGTGATTACGCTATAGGAGCGGTTTTGGGGCAGCGCAAGGAGAAAATTATGTACCTAATTTACTATGTAAGTAGGATGCTTAGTGGTGCACAGCTGAACTACACGGTCACGGAAAAGGAGGTGCTCGCTGTAGTGTTTGCCTTTGACAAATTTAGGTCATATCTTATTGGTTCGAAAGTTATTGTTTATACTGACCATGCAGCCATTAGGTACTTGATAGCAAAGAAGGAGTCAAAGCCCCACTTGATTTGCTGGGTTCTGTTGCTACAAGAATTTGACCTGGAGATTCGTGATCGAAAGGGGACAGACAATCAAGTAGCAGACCACCTCTCGAGGTTGGAAGGGGCAGAGAAGAGAACGGAGGTTGAAGATATCATTGAGACATTCCCGGATGAGCAATTACTTGCTATGACAATGGAGGAGGCACCATGGTATGATAATATTGCTAATTACTTAGCATGTGGTATTGTACCTCATGATCTCTCCTCAATTCAAAAGAAGAAATTTTTCTGTGATTGTCGTGCGTATTATTGGGATGAACCCGTATTGTTCAAAATATGTGTTGATAACATGATACGGCGGTGTATCCCCGAGCAAGATCAACCCTCTGTTTTCTAGGCTTTCCATGCTTCGCCTTATGGTGGACACTTTGGAGGAATTCGGACGGCAGCAAAGGTGCTGGAATCAGGCCTGTATTGGCCAACATTGTTCAAGGATGCCCATGCTTGGGTCAAAAGCTATGATGAATGTCAAAGGACGGGCAACATATCCCGTCGTCATGAGATTCCAATGACCACAATCCAAGAGGTGGAAGTGTTTGATATGTAGGGGATCGACTTCATCGGGCCTTTCGTTAGCTCATATGGTAACAACTATATACTGGTTGCCGTTGACTATGTCTCCTAGTGGGTCAAAGCAGTTGCTCTCCCAACCAATGATGCGAAAGGGGTGACCAGTTTCCTCAAGAAAAACATCTTCACACGTTTTGGCATCCCCCGAGCCATAATCAGTGATGGTGGCTCTCATTTTTGCAATTGAGCATTTGCACGCCTGTTGGAGAAGTATGGAGTTTGCCACAAGGTAGCCTCACCATACCACCCACAAACAAGCGAGCTGGTGGAAGTGTCCAATAGGGAAATCAAAAGTGTCCTCTCAAAAACAGTGAATGCAACAAGAACTGATTGGGCAAGGAAGCTGGATGAGGCATTGTGGGCATACCGCACAGCCTTCATAACTCCAATTGGTATGTCACCATACAAGTTGGTATTTGGAAAGGCATGCCACCTTCCGGTTGAGCTTGAACACAAAGCAGTGTGGGCATTGCAGCAGTTGAACTTAAACATGGAGACAGCGGGCACCAACAGAGTTAATGGGTTGCATGAGCTTGAGGAATTCCGATTCCAGGCATTCGAAAGTGCTAGACTATATAAAGAAAGGATGAAACTGATGCATGACAAGCATATCTTGGATCGGAACTTCAAACCCGAAGAATTAGTGCTGCTATATAAGATAATATTGAGGTTGTTCCCGGTTAAGTTAAAGTTCCGATGGTCAGGACCGTTCAGAGTGGTGCAAATGTTCCCAAGTGGAGCTGTGGAATTGAATCTGAAGATGGGACGAACGAATTCACAGTGAATGGACAGAGGTTGAAACATTACCTTGGAATGACTGGAAAAAAAGGGGGACAACGTGGTGATAACGTTAGAAGATCCCCAGTACACAAATGAGGAGTGATGATATGAGTCTGCGTCGTGACGCGACGTTAAATCAGGCGCTGCGTGGGAGGCAACTCATGTTTTCTTTTGTTTCTTTTTTCTTTTGTTTTGATGTTGTATTTGATGTGTATGAAATTAACCCTCTTATTAAACAAAAAAAAATAAATAAAATTTTTGAAAGCCCGTGACCGCAACCGCGGTGGGACCGCGGCCCGGAGCGCGGCAAATTCGACGTATTCTGTTTCTGGGGCACCGCGACCGCGGTGGGGTCGCGGCGCGACCATAGTGAATCGTGAGTATTCTGTTTTGTGTCCTCCTTTCACCACGACCGCGGTGAAACACGCCCAATCTGCCGCCCCAGGTAAGTTGTGATTAAAATTAGTTTATTTTCTTTTCTCTCTCTCTTCTAAACCCACTATCCGCCCCTCCCCACTCCCCCCCCCCCCACTTTCCCAACTCCTCTCTCTCACTCTAAACCCTAACCCCACGCCCCTTTCTTCTTCTTCTTCTCCCCATCTCCCACAAACCCACTTCTTTCCCACACACACACACACACACTTCCGCCTCCCTCCTCCCCACCTTCCATTACTCTCCACTTCTACAAGAACCAGGTATGTCATGCTTTCCATCTCTCTTCTTGTACCTTTCTATTTTACAATTTTAATGCTTGAATTGTTGTAGTATCTATAGTTAGATTTTTGGTTTTCTTTTCTTCTTTTTTAGTGGGCAATGTGTAAATTATTGTAGAGAAGGGCATGGTATTGTTGTGTGAAGTTAATTGTAGTAAGGTGGAGTTATGAAGTGATAATGGTTGATTTTGGGGGAGAGCTTATACTTCCATGGGATAGATGTGTAAAATCGTAGTTTTATGCACACCAGGTACTTGTGAAATTGTCCCAATTGAGCTGTAATGGGTAATGTGACCATGGTGGTAGTGAAGTCTGAGTAACCACCCCAAGTTCACACAACTCAAACCCTCACTAATAGTAGCCCTTGTTTTGTCAAGTACAATGCATCAGTCAAGAAAAAGACGGGCCACAGGTTCCTCCGCTAGTGGACCAGGAGGTTCATCCAGAGCTCGAGCTCAGGCTAGTGCGGACCAGTTTGACCGCACTCAGTTTGTCTCCAAAGCGGCTCAAGATAGGTTTAATGCAAAGGCATCTAAGAAGCTGTTGCCGGAAGTACACATTGACAGGCATGCCTTGCGAGTTAAATGCCCACGTATCTTTGAAGAATTGAGGAGGCATCATCTGGACATCTTCTTTAATGAAACGGAAGAGGGCAATGTGCTGCTAGTATGGGAATTTTATGCAAATTGCTCAGAACATGTTGATAGGGTTGTCACGGTACGCAACACCCCGGTGGATGCATCTCTTGAGGCCATCCGGCGAATGTACAGGTTGCCGGTGTTCATTGGAGAGACAGATTATTACAAAGATTTTCAACGCCCACCTGTCTGTTGGCAACCAATTATTGAAACAATCTGTGTGGCTGGCCGGGATCCAATATGGATAAAGCATAGAATTACCCTGAACTCCCAACCTCTCACTTGGGAAGCTAAGTGTTGGCTAACAATCATCAACAGCCGTTTGCTGCCATCCAGCAACACCACAGATGTTAATGGGCCAAGAGCAGTGGTGATATATTGTTTCATGACCCAACACGATTTTGATGTGGCCCGGCTCATTCAGGATGAAATGTTCATTCGCTCCCCGAAAATACTCAAAGGGTTGTACTTCCCGTCCCTAATCATCAAGCTGTATCGTGCCTCACGAGTTCCTGAAAATCCCATAGTAGATGGGAAAGTGCCATTAAAAGCCCCATTCAAGGCTAGCAAGATCACAATTGGGAAAGAGCAAGTTGTGGCGGTTGATGACGATACCGACGATGATGATGAGGGAGCTACGCAGGCTGCAGCCCCTCCTGGGCAGATTGCTGATGAGGCGGGGCCATCACAGGCCTGCCGGAGTACCCGGATGATAGCTTTGGAACAGGAGATGGCTGGCCTACGCACGTCAGTCAATGACCTGACTGCCAGAGTTGACACTTTGGCCACTCAAAATGCCAGGTTAGAGAAAAAGATCATGCGCTGGCTCCGGGTGCTAGGACGAGCGTGTCACCTCGATCCTGGCACCGTCTCAGATCAGGACTGAGCACCAGGGAAGTCCCCTTACCTTACTCTACTTTAAATTCTTTGACATGGGGACATGCCAAATCTTTAAGTGTGGGGTGGGGGATGATTGTTGTTGTTGTATAATTGTATAAATTTGTTTGGTGTTTTTGGGTGTTTTAAATTAACTTCAACTTGGCCCAAAGACGGACACCTCTCACCGGGTCTCTTGAGGGACTTAAGTCGAATGATAAAAAATAAAACAAAAAGATTTTCTTCTATTAGGTAGTGTATCAACTCCCCTTTGGTTTTTCTTTAAACCGCGGTTCTTTTCCAAGGGTTTCCATTTGAACCGGGTGTAGTTAGTTTTTTTTTCTTTTGTAGTTTAGGAATTTTTGGGCGAGAAAAGATTAGAAATAGGATCCCTTGACTCCATGGTACCTTTAATAGAGATGGCTTTAGTGTGACACTTAGGCTCATTAGTTGAGTCTAGCAATACAGCCTTATATTGTGTGTTCTTGAGTTGGCTTAAGCACTTTGAGCAGAGTGTCGGATGGTCCTAACTGAATTGAGTCATATACCATGTGTGAGTGAGGCTTTGTGTATTCTATGCTAACACTCAATGCCTAGAACTTGCCCTCTGTGTGTACGAAGCGAAATGGTAGTCTTAATTGGTCTGGAAAATGATATAGGTGTTTCCTTATTGAACCTATCTATATATGTTTTTACCTACCGGAGTGTATATATCCTAGTTAACCCCTTTGAGCCTGTAATCCTGTTTCCTTGGGAACCACATTACAAGGCTTATCCAAGTTTTGAAGTACCAATCTCTTTGAACCCTATCACCTCTTAGAAGCACTTGAATAGTAATGAATATGGAAAAGTTAAAGTGAGGGGTGGTTGGTTGGGATTTCGAGTGGAACCAAGAAGACATAGAAACAAAAAAGGGTGCACTATGTGATAAACAATATTAGAAGCCACCAGAATCTAAAAAAAGAGAGAGAGAAAGAAAGAAGAGACTGAGCTGAATAATTTTTACAAGAATAAGTCTCAAAATGGTGGTGGTCTTCAAAAGAGAAAGTGTGCTTAAAGAAGTAGGGGGTTTAACTCAATGATGTAAAGGTGGAATGAAGGTTTGATAAAGGTATGGGCTTAAAAGTGGAAAGTGTATTGAAGTGCTTAGGGAGGTGCAGTCACTATACCCATATGTATCATACATGTCCCGCAGCCAACATTACAACCAAATAAAGTCCTAATTGATTCTAGACCAAATGGGCTCGATTAGTCGAGTATTACACTACGGGCAAGCCTATGGTGCATTGTTTGTGGCATAAGAATTTATTTCTGGGGGTGAGTGAAATCATACGTGTTTGAATTCCTCAGTGTGTGAATTATAATGACATGACACAAGTCTCTTTTGTGGTGAGTAGGCACGTGATTCATGAAGGAAAGGTAAGTCTGGACCTCTGACTGAGAGTATGAAAGCCGGTTAGGGACACTACGTGGCTAGAGAGGGAGTCCACTCTTGAGGTTAGGAGGTTACGCTAAGATAGTATATCTATGTGAATTATTCTTGGTATAAGGAGTAAGGAAGTGGCCCAGAGATGATTAGGCCTATAGAGTGTGGTTTTGTTGCTAGAGGACTACCAACGATTTAAATGTGGGATGTCTATAATAGCCTATATTATGCGAGATGCTATTTATGCTCTTAATTAACCGACCTTATTGATGTTTTAAGTGCTAAATGATAACAAAATGCTCTAATTGAGGTTTTTATGCTTTTCAAGAGCTACTCCGAGATAGGAGGAGAAAATAGAGTGTTTTGGGGTCAAAAATGAAGATACAAGGCCAATCGAGAAGAGCCCGGATGAAAATGAGCAAGAAAAGGCGAAGAAAAATTGGGCAACAGTCCACCGCAACCGCGGTCGGACCGCAGCTGGAACGCGGTGAAAGAAAGCGGAAAACAGAATGGTCGTAAATCACCACGGTCGTGCCGCGGTTGTCCCGCGACCGCGGTCGACCTGGAGGAAGCCAAAAAGTTTAAGGGCTAAAGTGTAAAGCATGGGAAACTTATCCTAACCCTATATAAACTCAACAAAATCGCCCAAGTGAAGGTTAAGCTTGTTTTTAGACTCAACTGGAAGCAAGAACAACTGTGAGAAGATCAAGACACCATTAGAGTTTTTCGTTCTTCTTCTTGTTATCATTATTTTGTGAACTATGAATTATTTTATGTTTTTATCCTCTTTTTCCATGAGTAGCTAAACATTTAATCTAGGGTTGATGGAACCAATTTGTTAGATGAAGTTTTGACTCAGTTTTGTTATAATCGAGCTGGGGTTATTATATGATTGTTCAACTATGTTTTGTATGTTGATTGATTGAATGGGACCTTGATTAATCATTTCTAATTGCCTTGTGTTGCTTGAGAAAGAACACTAGGTTAGATTGTTGTTGAACAACACCACTTGTGGGTAATTGAAGAGATTCATTACTTGAATTTTAAAGTGGGTTTAGAGATAACGAAGCTTTGGTGGGATAATTCAGATGCATAAATTATCAGCTAGAGTAGTTCGAGAGAATGCTCTAGTAAATTATCGTAGTTGATCGAGAGATAATTGCGGTAACCAATAGCTCATAATCCTCATAGAGTATTACGGCGAGATTATAGCAAAAGAGTTAAGAATTAAGTTAGCAATTGGGAAAATCAATACCCTAGATCTTTTTACCATTGAATTATCTTTAATTTGGAATATTGTTAGTTTTAATTGTCTTTTACTTCAGTTAACAAATCTCACTATTTATTGATAAAAATCTTGCATCCGGAAATTGTTTGAGCTTGTACTAGCATCGCTAAGAGTTGTAATAGATAGGTTAGTTCCCTGAGGATTCGACTCCGGACTTGTAAATTGGATTATATTGCAACGACAGCTTTGTCTTTTATAAGACATAGTTGGGCGTGATCACCTCTTCAGACCAAACTTAGGAAATTCTAAAACCTTCAATATGCCAACTTTCGACAATAAGCGCTGAAATGCTCCTCGACCACCCGATACTCAACCCGAACATACGCCCAAGTCCGAAATGTCATACGAACCTATTGGAACATTTAAATTCCGATTCTGAGGTCGTTTACTCAAAAGTCAAACCTTGGTTAACTCTTCAAACTTAAAGCTTTTGAATTGATAATTTTCCATCAGAATCAACTCTGAACTTTCCGAAATCCAATTCCGACTACGCGTACAAGTCATAAAACATGAAGTGAAACTACTCAAGGCCTCAAACCGTCGAACGACATGCTAGAGATCAAAACGACCTATCGGATCATTACATCGATGCTAGTGGAATACACAGGTAAAGGAGGATGAGGAGGATGTAGTGCAAAAAGTAGAAATTGCCCTTAATTGAAGTTAACTCCGTTAAGCTTCAGTTAATATTTGGATTTAAAAAAATGAGAGAATTACACATAAGTACATTCCACACACAATTTGGACTATATAAAACTTTTTACCTAATTGGCTCATTCAAGAACTGAATACACTACCTCAACCAGAGAATGCAGTCTCATCAGCTCAAAATTATTTCAATGAGAACGAAGAGAATGTAAAAGGTAAACCAACTTTAAGGGATGGAGAGCTCGTTCTTGGCATTGCCCATATTTTGGTCACATTTAGTGACACTTCCATTCATGAGACACTCTTTAATTGTAAGGCCCGTAAAGTTTGTCAAGGATTGAAGGTTTTATAGTGCCAAAGTCAAAATATTATGTTCAGAACATTGTAGAAGCTCGTCGCGGTACGGATTTGTGGACTGTGCAATGCATTGTGAAGGGGGTAGAAGGATTGGCGGGAAAGGGCAATTTTTCGATCAATTATGCGGACCGTGAATCAGTTCGCTAACCGCAGAATCATCGCAGATGGAGGCAGAAGCAACTAAATTCTGAGGGTTGTTTCGCGGTGGGTTATGCGGATCGCATAGCCATTCCGTGGACCGCATATTTTTCGCAGAATTGGTAGGAGAATTTTTTTAATGCAATTTTGCGGTCCTGTGTGCAGACCGCTAAACCATTATTCGGATCGCATATCTACCGCAGACATGTCCAGATCCAACTCAAATTTGGAGGACATTTTGCGGTTTATTTCACGGACGGCATAGCCTTTTTGCGGTATATTCCGTGATCACAGATCGGCACGAAGGGTTATTTTTTGAAATTTACGAACCAAAATCCACTTAATTAAAAAGGCCTATGTGGTTAATTTAGAGAGGAAATCAGATTATTTTTAGAAGAGGGGAGCAATTTAGAGAGAGAGGACAAAGCTCCAAACTTGCTACTCTTCAATTTCTTGCCAATCTTGGGGGATTCAAGGAATGGAACACACTAAGTCTTCTGCTAACAAGATAAGACTCCAACCCTAACTTACATGCAATGTTTAACAATGAATTCCTAGGTAATATTTAAGTGTTAGAGCTTATAGGATGGTGATAGGAATCTATAAGCTCAATTTTGAAATTGGAATTCTATGAAGAATAAGGAAAGGCGGGTGTGTGATGGAAGTGTTGGTTGAGAATAGTGGGTGACTATGCATGTATTGTTTGAGGTTCACCTACTACTTGTGGATGGTTATGGAATAAATGTGATCATGGAAAAGGGTGTAAGGAATGATGAAACACTATTACTAGAGGTAGCTAATGCTATGCACAATAAGTATTTTATAAAATAACTAAAAGACCTAAGTATGAGAATAACTTACTAATAATGGTTCAATGAAACTATGTTAATGTAGATTGAAGTTGCTAAAAGTAGTGGAGCGTCGTAGGGACCCTAAGAAAAGGTTTGATTAAGGTATGCTGGCTAAACTCCCTCGGTATAACCTGATTCCATGATCTCCAAGTACGGTTGTCCAAGTTCCTATTCCCATTGGGTTAAATTGCTTCAAATGAACGATTTATCAAATGTCTATGTATTCAAGTCTTGTTTCAATAACCTCCTTAAGCTTTCCTTTGAAAAATATTTCAAATGTGATTGATTTATCGAATATCTACGAATTCATTTCATGTTTCAATTGAAATTGCAATGCTCACTTCTGGAAACATTTCAAGTGTTTTAACTCATGTATTTGCACTTATCATTCTCCAACGTTTTAAATACCTTTAATGTCTTACGATGACCCATGGGAAGTAAAGGAAGTGAAAGCATGAAAATAAAATATGGTAATTGTCAAAATGAGAATGATGATGTAATGTATATTCCAAGGGACATAAAAAAGAAAGGGTTTTCATGAAAGGCTTTATATATTTTTGGGAGTATTGTTATGTAACTGAGAAGGTGTAGGTTGAAAGGCATATCCCCAAAAACTACATGTGAGGGACAAGTCCATTTCGCACCATTATGAGATTATGCCCCAAAATTAGGATAACGTATTGTATTGATAGCACAGATACGCCAATCCACACGGTATTGTAGTGAGACGGCTTAACCAATTGAGACGAGATCGGACGACATACCGCGCACATGGTGGTTATATATTGTATTATTATGTCGGTAACTAATGATCTCCTAACCTAAACGTCAATGCTCATTTGAAGTTTTTACTTATATTACACCTCCTTGTCATGTTTTTAACTTGGCATTTTAAATGCTTGTTTACCCTAAAATCCGAGTGATAATTAAACTTATTTTGTGATTTTAAAGATATGTGATTTTATCCAATACTAATTGATAAACAAGGAATCTAATATGTAAATTTAAGAATAAGGCAAGTCAAACCAATCGTGTAAGCAGACCTCGACCTCGAGGTAAATGAACAAGAACCACAAGAGCAATAAAATAATAATAATAATAAGACGACTCAGATGAACAGTAGGCAAAAAATTAAAAATGTAAATTCTCTTTTCAATGATTGATGATCCTTACAAATAATTGGGGTCTCCTTTATATAGTAGGGGAATCCTAAATAAGGTACAATTCTAATTGTAGTTATACAGCTGTCTAACCGCCTTGTACAAATCTGTTCCGGAATTTACGCCGTGATCTTAGGTCCACCGCGGGAATCTCGCTCTTTATGTTATAAACCATAACGGTATTATCTCGAGGCTGATCATACTCATCCCCGGTGTTCATCGAGCACTTTAATCTTTGAGCTTCGTACTCTGCCTTCGGGCTCGAGCTCGGTCCATATTGAACTTGTTCTCAACGCGACCCCTCGAGCCTACAAAATCGGGGGCACATGATTTTCACCGTGTGTAGATAGTCCCCGCGTTTCTTAGAATAAAATGATAAGAAACAACTTGAGTCCCGATTTTCCGGAGTCCTCGATGAGGACGTCATTCCCGTGACGTTGGCACTTCGAAGTAACCAAAACGTCCCGTCAGTTCGCTTCCCCAAAAACATTAAATGTTTCATCAGTGGTGGTCGGCCACTAGCGTCGTCGAACCGTCGCCGCTTGCCTATAAATACAAGGCTCAAATTCGAATAAAAATTTTACTTCCATCTTCTAACTTTCTTTATCTCTCCCCCTCTTCATCTTCCTCTCCAATTACCTGTTATTCTCACCCTTTTAGTGCCAAAAGATATCAAACTCTGCCTATCTCTACTTCCTCTAACTCAAATCAATGGCGAAAATTTCCAAAACAGTTCCTCAAAAGGAGAAAGCTTCCTCCTCTTCCCGGCCGGCCGATGATAAGGCGGCGGCCCGTCACGAGATTATTCTCGTCCCCTCCATTTTAAAGAAAGACTTTAACATTGAAAATCCCCCCCGCGATTCCTGGACGATGCGAGCATGTATCCCGGTATATTTGCTTGATAATGGAGAAGCACCTCAAGGCCGTGAAGAAGGACTATTGCTGGGGGAACGAGGTCGTGGTATAGATCCCCGACCCCGAGGAGAGTATCACTACTCATGTGGAGGGGTTCTTAAGTGTTTACACTTACCCCTTCACATTGGGTCCCCTCGATCCAATTGTAATCGACTTCTGCAAGAGGTATCAGGTCACCGTCGGCCAGATCCATTCTTCTTTCTGGCGTATAGTGATTATGCTTCACTATTTCTCCAGCAAGGACGAGTGTTGATACCCAAATTTTCCCCTTATATTTTTTATATGCAAAATACTTTCAAAATAGTATATATATATATATATATATATATATATATATATATATATATATATATATATATATATATATAGATATGTATGTATGTATGTATGTGTGTGTGTGTGTGTGTGTGCGCATGTCCAAGTGTTTTATTATTTTTTTTCAATTTTTAAAAGATTTTTAAACCAAATTTATTGCCCTATTTTAGCAGTACAAAAACCAATAATTGTTCCCAAATTATCCTTTTGGTGATTCAGTTATTGTATTCTCATATTTATACCAATATATAGCTAAGGTAATTTTGCACATTTTTACAAACTTATTTAGTATTTTTAAAGCTAAATTGCATATAATTGCAATATTAGCCTATTCTAAGAATTAATTGCGTTTGTAATTACAAATTTGATTCCAGTATTTTTTAATCTAATATTTATATACTATTAATTAATTTAGCACCTTTAATTTATTTTCCGAAATTATTTTACTATTTTTTAAAAAGGGAAAAGTGGCTATTTAAATACTAGCCCTATTTCGTTTCAATTATAGCCAAAATTGACCACCCCAGTAACCCAATTTCAAATTTAAAATTACCCGGTCCAATTACAATTTAACCCGACCCCTGACCCATTTATCCAACCCGCCCGGCTCCCCTTTTGATCCAGGCCGTTGATCATTTTAATCAACGGCCACGATTCCCCTTGCCTTTTTTAATTCCCCAAACCCCCCAACCTTAAACCATTCTCATCAGAGACGCCGCCCTTGAAACCCCTCTCTTCTCTTAGATTCTCTCGAACCTTAACCCTAGCCGCCTCTAATCGCTCCCACCTCGAAACCCACAGGAAACCATGGATTCTCCGGCCATGGGAGTCTTATATTCACCTCCTATTGCTCTTATGTGCTCGATACTTGAAGATTCGAGGACAGACCTCGAAGGTCTTCACTCAGACCTTCGCCGACTCGAGGTTTCACAGCCATCTCCGGCCTTGCTCCGGCGTATCCTGGTCTTCTGAGTCTGATTCTAACTTCTCCGACTCAGATCGTTGACTTTTCAAAGCCTTCTCATTCTAGGGTTCTTCTGAAACCCTAACCTTTCGAGGTTTTCTCCGATTCTTTTTAGATCTGTTGTGTATATATGCTCTACTTGAGTTTTCAAACGATTTCCCTAATTTTTCTTTTGACAATTACTTTCAAAACCCTTCTTTTCCGATTTAGGGTTTCCTGGAAAGTGTTTAACTGTTTTATGATTTTTCTTCTTTGTTATTCGTATTGTTCTCTTATTGTGTTTCCTATATCATGTTCTCGCATGCTTTCTACTGTGTTCTTGTGCTTTTTCTTTTACTATGTTCTTGTATGTTTTTTACTGAGTTTTACACTCCATTCTTGAATGTTCTTTACTGTGTTCTATATGCTCCACGCTTGTGTTTCTTCTACCATGTTTTTCATATTATGTTCTCATGTGCTTTCTACTATGTTCTGGTATGTCTTCTACTATGTCCTGCTATATTATACCTTTCTACTGTGTTCTTTGATATTTTCCTTCTACTGATCCTTGTTTAGGTTTCTTCTGAGAAAAAACTTTCTTAAGCATGTTTCTTCTACTCTTTCTACTGTGTTTACATGTTTTCTTATGAGTTTCTGAAAGAAACCCCTGAGCTAGTTTCGACTACTTGCCTCCTCATCCCTGTATTTGATTCTAGGTGGAAACCCTAGAATTTGGGGATTCCGCCGAGGTTTGATTATGGTAGCTAGGGTTTTGTTTTAGAACCCTTAACTCCTTCAGACTGACTTTGAGTCTCTGAACTGAGTTCGGACATCTTTTGTATAATTCTGAACTTTTTGCTAAAACTCTCCTACACTGGAGTTTCTACTGATTTTACAATGGCTCGACAAGTTTCTTTCATGTTTAACGTGTCTGTATGATTTATATGTGATGAATCCTTCTTCAAAAAGGTTTTCAAATTAGTGATTGACTCAGAATTCCTTTTTAATAGGTCTAATTGATTGTTTGCTGATTTTCCTTAAGTTAAAACCTTTTCCATCTTTCTGACCGGGTTCATTCATACCAAATCTCAGACCTTGTGATTTCTTGGCTGTTAATTGATTTTCTTTCCTTAAATTGTACAACCGTGTATTTCAGAGACCTTGTCCTTAAATAACCTTTATGTATTTACCCTCAGTTGTATGCTTTACACAATTGTTTGATTAATTTCTTTCCTCAATTGTTTTATACCCATTTGAATTTGAATCCCTTAATTAAAGGGAGTCTTATGTGATTGATTTACAATCAGTCTTCAATTATTTTCTTACCTTATTTCCTCATGACTTCCACACTATAAATACACGACCCCTCTTTTCACAAAGCACACACGATTAACACACTTCAGACCTCACAATTTCACAATCTCTCTTGAACTCACATTCATAGTATTCTGTCTTCCTGTTTGCACTTTGGCTTTTACAACACTACTGCCTTTTCTACTTGTTTCTTTGAAACTGGTATGTTCTAATTTAAGTTTCAACATCACCCCAATGTGTTTACTTACAGTTTTCTTTTGTATCCATGTCTACTTTATTGTTTTCTGTGGAGTTTGATATTTAGTTTAGTAATGCCTATGTTCTACTGCTTGTTTCTTTTATGAATCTTGGATGCCCCATGTAGTCGGCGACCTTGAAGACTAGGTCCGAAAGTTAGCTGAGACCTCCTCGTATGACGAGCTCTAATGGCGTGACTTGATGCTTTCCCCTTCACTGGAGATGTCATCTCACTCACGCCTAATTTTCATTCATGTAGGCATTAGAGATATCTCTGAAACGAGGCCATCCCCGCCCAGGGAAGAGACCAAGTCCCCGATTCCAAAATTGGGGAAAGATAATAAGAGAAAAAAGGGATTCGAAACCCGAAGACCCCCAAGATAGGAAGGGCCCTAAACAAAGGCAAAGGAGGAACTCGTTTATGTGGACATAGACTCAGTCCATCAACTGAATGATGAAGAAGAGGACGAGGGCAAAGAATCAGCGCTACTGATCCGAACCAGGAAGCCAGTTAAAGCCATCAAGCCCTCCGAACCAGAAACCTTGCCTCCGGGTGAGGAGGCTCCGAAGAAAAAATGCGGGCAAAGCCCCCGAATCGCCAGGTCGAGATCGTTCCTCCGCCTTCAACAAGTACACCAAAGGAGACAAGTACCGAGACCCCCGGGGCTGAACAGAGCGCCCCGAGCAAGGCCATGACAATAGGTCACTCTCCTCCTCTACCAACTTATTCTGAGGAGGCAATAAGGGAAGCTCAAGCTCTGTGAACGCCTGAGCCGGGTGGAGTCCCTGGTAAAGAAGATCCTTTTCGGGATTTTTTTACTGGGGTCAATGATTCCACTGACCTCAACGACTCATCTACCCTCTTTGAAGAGGCTCATCTTCTGTTCTCCCGGGTAAGCATTAACTCATATCATTGCAATTTCTTTTTCTCCCCTTACCCTAACTGATATCTCTTTTTCTGCGTAGGCCATTACCATGTTTAGGGCCGAGCTGAGCCAATGTGAGGCCGAACTCAAGAAGTCCTCGAACGAAGGTAAGTCCTTGAAGCTCCTTTGCAGCCAGAAGGAGGAGGAGCTCAAGGACCTTCGGGCAGACTTGGCCATAGCCCGTAAAAATAAGGCCGAGCTAGACAAGCAGGTAACCGTCATTTTGAAAGAGTATGGTCTACTTGACCCATCTGTGGAAGCTAATACTTCAGTGTCTCAACTGCAGCAAAAATTGGAGATGATCGGGCAGCTTCGAGGGGAGGTCGATCAAGTTAAGGCCGACTGCAACTGGTGGAAAGAAAGTATGGATCGGCTTAATGCTGAGAAAGAGGCTGCTCTAGCCAAAAGAGCCTCGGCTGAGACCCAGCTCCGGGGTGCTACAGAGAAAAATTCGGCCAAAAAAGATCGGTGAGCTCGAGGCCAAACTTGCCGCAACCGGAGCTTAGGTTGCTGAAGCCAGGGCCGAGGTCGAGAAGACGAAGGCCACAGCTGATAAAACCATCGATGTGTACATAAGGGATGCTGAGGCTGCTCAAATGGAGCTAAGGGAAGCCTCCGACTGGGAGAAACGGAGCAATGATTTGGCCAAGTGCCAGTCCCGGAGGGAGACTCTCGAAGAGATCCATGCTCGAGGTTTCGACCTCACCGAGGAAATAGCTCAAGCAAAAGCGCTAGAAGCTGATTCCAAGTTTCTCGTCTCTTCCGACGACGATGATGATGCGAAGGCAGCCAAGGCGGGTCTGATAATGAAGTTGGGCCCGAAGAGGAAGGTGCTCCGGAGGGAGAGACCAGCCCTGGGCTTTGATAGGATTTTTCTTTCTCTTTTTGTATTTTTCTTTTTGTAAGACCTTTTGTATGTCTCTTGTACATATCCTTTTCCAAGTATATAAAAGAAGAATTTCCTTGAATGTTTTCTCCATGTTTCCTACCTTACAAAATTCTTGTAATAATTTCATTCTTTGAGTGGTATGTTTGAGATTTTATCTGATATGGTTTCTTTGAAATTGCCGTGGTCGAGTTCGATTAAGGTTCGAACTTTGGGGCATAGACCCTTACGGGTTCGTCCAGATAATGGTGAGTCCCTGAGCCATAATCAAGTTATAATTTATTTAGGCTTTGGATAATCGAACCCTTGGGTTCGATCCAGTGAGAACAAGATCTCGAACCCTAAATGTATCGGCCCTTAGGCTCTTTTAGATCGGCCATTATGGCTTCTAAGAGATGGCTATTATTTCCCCTTTTCGGCTTAGAAGACTTAGTAAAAATTTATTTTATGCCTTGGCATGCATTTTTTACCCATTGGGTTTTTTGAGGGTTTGGTGTCGATCAGAACCATTTGTTTTTAGTGCCTTAGCACACATTTGTATTTGAATAATTCGATACCTCTTAAGGTTTTTCGAGGGCTGATTTTATCGAAGCCCTTTGATTATTTGTCGAGGGTAGGCTTTATTTAACCGATATTTTGAGAATTCGAAGGCTTGTTTTTATTGCGGAATTCGGACGTCTACGAGCCGCGTTATTTTGACCGTAGCCTTTAATATTGTCGTAGCCTGTAATATGGCCGTAGCCTTTGGGTGTGTCTCTTGGACTTATTTCCCAATAACATTTCCAACTTGTCCGAAATGTTAGTCCCCAAGTATGATGGCCTTGGCCTTTGCGTCGAGGGATGCCTCTTTGAGGTATTATAAATTCGAGTTCAAACAACTTCGACCGTGTTGACTGTCGATGACAGTCCCCGAGTATTCGAGGTGTATTTGCGTTTTGGCCCTTGAGCCGTTTCTCACAGAATCACAAGTATGGAGTTCGTATAGTAGCTAATTTCTTTGAGACACAAAGTGTTTGATATAGAAAGAATGCTTATTTGAATAATTCATACATGCGTACATGTTTTTCCATCGGGGCTCGACTATTCTATATGGACACGGTTCATCTGATCGTTTGGCCCATTACAAGGTTTTCCTATCGAGGCCCTCTTGGGCGTGAAGTATTTTCCTCGAAAATATAACTTCCGAGGGTGATGCCCCCCAGTATTCGAGGTTGATTGAAAAGAAGCCTTGGATACTGTTGAATTCTCCTTAGGTAGGACATAGTTGTTGCGTTGTTAAAAACCTCGCTGAAAAAACCCAATTTGGGATAAAACCCGATCTAAGGAAAAAAGAATGCAACGCGTGCTTTAAAGCCTAAGGTCTTCGTGTAGAAGGGTGCCCTTGACGTCTTCGATCGAATATCTGCAATGAGTTAGTCTTAAATACAAATGGAAAAAGGGAGAAGGTCATACCTTAGCAATAATATCGTTTGAGTAGTGATACATTCCAATTGTTTGGCAATTGTTCGCCCTCTATCGAACCGAGTTTGTAAGACCTTTTCCGATAACTCCGTTGACTCGGTACGGTCCTTCCTAATTCGGCCTAGTTTTCCTTCATTTGGGTCTCGACTATTGAGGGTGACTTTTCGTAGAACTAAGTCCCCGATTCTGAAGTGTCGAAGGTTGGTTCTTCTATTATAATATCTTTCGATTCTTTGCTTCTGTGCAGCCATCCGAACAAGTGCAGCTTCCCGCTTTTCATCTAATAGCTCGAGTCTAGTATTCATAGCCTCGTGATTTGATTCCTTCGATGCATGTCGAAATCTGGCGCTGGGTTCCCCGACCTCGACTGGAATTAAGGCCTAGAAGCCGTATACTAAAGAGAACGGGGTTGCCCCCGTGCTAGACTTCGACGTTGTTCGATATGCCCAAAGAACCTCAGGTAGAACTTCTCTCCGTTTTCCTTTTGCGTCGTTTAATCTTTTCTTTAAGTTTTGAATGATAGTCTTGTTTGTCGATTCGGCCTGTCCGTTCCCGCTCGGGTGGTACGGTGTTCACAAAATCCTATTTATTTTTTGTGCGTTGAGGAACTCCGTCACCTTGTTGCCGACAAATTGCTTCCCATTGTCGCATACGATTTCAGCAGGTATCCCGAATCAACACACGATGTGGTCCCAGATGAAGTCTATAACTTCTTTTTCTCTGACCTTCTCGAAGGCCTGTGCTTCCACCCATTTAGAAAAGTACAGTCATAAACAAAATGAATTTAGCTTTACTTGGGGCCGTTGGTAGAGGGCTGACGATGTCCATTCCCCATTTTATGAAAGGCCACGGGGACAGGACTGAATGGGGTTGCTTCCCGGGCTGATGAATCATTGGTGCAAACGTTTGACATTTGTCGCATTTTTTGACGAACTCCTCGGTGTCTTTTTCCATGCTATCGCAGTAATATCTTGCTCTAACAATTTCGCGAATCAAAGACTCAGCGCCGGAGTGGTTTCCACAAGTGCCTTCGTGGATCTCTCGTAAAACATAATTGGTGTCCCCCGGTCCTAAACATACCGCTAATGGCCCATCGAACGTCCTTCTGTATAATGTTCCATCTTCATCTATTGCGAACTGAGCAGCCTTGGTTCGTAAAGCCCTTGATTCCTTATGGTCTGATGGGAGCTTCCCATTTTTTAAATATTCTACGTATTTATTTCTCCAATCCCAAGTCAAACTTGTAGAATTTATCTCGGCATGACCCTCTTTGACTACAGATCTGGATAATTGGACGACAGTCCCCGGGATAATATCATCTTCTTCAACTGATGACCTCAAGTTTGCAAGTGCAACGGCCTCACTATTTTGTTCTTGAGGCATGTGATCTAGAGTCCACTCCTTGAAGCGGTGCAAGGTTACTTGTAGCTTTTCCAAATAACTTTGCATCCTATCCTCTCGAACTTCGAAGCTTTTGTTTACTTGGTTCACCAACAACAGAGAATCGCACTTGACTTCAACGACTTCTGCCCCCAAGCTTTTAGCTAGCTCGAGACCTGCAATCATGGCCTCATACTCGGCCTCATTATTAGTCAACCTAGAAGTTTTGATAGATTGTCTAATAGTGTTACCTGTAGGTGGCTTCAAAATGATGCCAAGCCCGGACCCTTTTACATTCAAGGCTCCGTCCGTAATGAGGGTCTATACCCCCGATGATGTACCCTATTTTAGCAGAAGTTCTTTCTCCACTTTGGGTACGAGGGTCGGTGTAAAATCAGCCACGAAGTCAGCTAGGATTTGAGACTAGATGGTCGTTCGAGGTTGATATTTGATATCGTACCCGCCAAGTTCGACAGCCCATTTGGCCAATCGGCCCGATAACTCGGGCTTATGCAAAAAATTTCGGAGAGGATAAGTGGTTAACACACATATGGGGTGACACTGGAAATATGGCTTTAGCTTTCTAGATGTGCTTATTAATGCAAGTGCTAATTTTTCTAAGTGTGGATATCTAGTTTCAGCATCTCCTAAAGTCCGACTTACATAATAGACAAGGAACTGTGTGCCTTGCTCTTCCCGAACTAATACACCACTTACCGCTATCTCGGACACTGCCAAATATAAGTACAGCTTCTCGTCCACATTCGGAGTATGAAGTAGAGGTGGGCTCGATAAGTATCACTTCAATTCCTCCAATGCTTGCTGGCCTTCCGGGGTCCATGCGAAATCATTTTTCTTTTTGAGTAAGGAAAAGAACGTGTGGCTTCGATCTGATGACCTCGAAACAAATCGGCCCAAAGCGGTTATCTGTCATGTCAACCTTTGTACGGCTTTCATGCTATCTACAATAGTGATATCCTCGATGGCCTTGATCTTGTCGGGGATGATTTTGATTCTCCGATTTGATACCATGAAGCCGAGGAACTTGTCTGAGCCGACCCTGAAGGCACATTTTTCTGGGTTAAGCTTCATGTTGTACTTCCTCAATATTTTGAATGTTTCTTGCAAATGGGTTAAATGGTCCTCTGTGCGCAGGGACTTACCCAACATATCGTCAATGTAAACTTCCATTGATTTACCTATCTGTTCCTCGAACATTTTGTTAACTAGGCGTTGGTATGTAGCTCCAATATTTTTTGCCCGAAGGGCATTACATTGTAACAGTATGTTCCAAACTTAGTGATAAACAAGGTCTTCTCCTGGTCCTCCGGGTTCATCTGAATTTGATTGTACCCTGAGTAGGCGTCGAGAAAGGTAAGGATCTCGTGGCCGGCCGTGGCATCGATCATGCGATCGATGTTAGGCAGTGAAAAGGAGTCTTTAGGGCATGCCTTCTTTAAATCCTTGTAATCTACGCACATTCTAAGTTTGTTCCTTTTTTAAGGGACTACAACTACGTTGGCTAACCATTCGGGGTATTTTACTTCCCGAATGGACCCTATTTTAAGAAGTTTAGTTACCTCATCCTTTATGAATGCATGCTTCACCTCGGACTGGGGCCTTTTTTTTGCTTTACTGGTTTGAACCTGGGGTCGAGGCTTAGCCGGTGTGTTGTTATTTCCGGTGGGATCCCTGTCATGTCTAAATGGGACCAAGCAAAACAATCCATGTTATCGATAAGAAATTGAATGAGTTTTTTCCTGAGTTCGGGGGTTAACCTCGTTCCCAGGTATACCTTACGTTCGGGTAGATGCTCGATCAATATCACCTGTTCCAGCTCTTCGACCGTTGACTTGGTTGCATCTGATTCTTCGGGAACAATGAAAGTTAGAGGAGTAAGGAAATCCTCATCTTCTTCTTTGATTACCTGTTTTTCCGGTTCGGTCGAAGCTGGTGACGGTGATTGCTATTTGGCCATCTGCTTATTTTTGGTGCTTGATTTTCTTGAGGTCAAAGGCGCTGGTATCGGTGTCACCTCATCGACTATAAACATTTCCTTTGCAGCATGTTGTTCCCCGTAAATTGTTTTCACACCATCCACTGTTGGGAATTTCATCATCTGATGAAGGGTCGACGTTACTGCCCTCATGTTGTGGATCCATGGCCTCCCGAGTGGTGCATTATATCTCATATCGCCTTCAATGACATAGAATTTTGTATCTTGGATGGTCCCGGCCACGTTCACTGGTAGGATTATCTCCCCCTTCGTTGTTTCGCTTGCCATGTTGAAGCCGTATAGGACCCAAGATGCATGCATAATTTGTTCTTGCAGGCCGAGCTGCTCCACGACCCTTGATCTGATTATGTTTGCTAAGCTACCTGGATCCACTAGAACACGTTTAACTTAAAATTTTATTTAACAAAATAAAAATTACTAGGGTGTCATTGTGCGGCTGAGAAATGCCCTCAACTTCTTCGTCATTGAACGATAGGATGCCTTCGGGCACATAGCCCCGAGTCTGCTTCTCTCTGGTGATCGACACCTTGGTTCGTTTGAATATAGGCCCTTGTGGAACATCAACCCTGCCAACGATCATACATGGTGCGGTTCTTCCTGCTCATTCTTTTTGTTGGCGTCTCTTTCTCTAAAGTGATTCTTAGCTCGATCACTAAGAAATTCTCGAAGATGGCCTTCGTTGAACAATCAAGCTACATCCTCCCTCAGCTTTCTGGAGTCTTCGGTCTTATGGCCATGCGTGTCATGATACTTACACATCAAGTTTGGATTTCTTTGAGAAGGATTGGTTTGTATAGGTCTTGGCCACATGGTGTCTTTGATCCTTCCGATGGCCAATACGATCCCCGATGCATCGAGACTGAAATTATACTCCGATAACCGAGGTGCTTCTGTGGGATCGGTATGTTTATCAAAACCATTCTTACTCATAAGCCCCCGAGAATTGTGCCCTCGATCATTTCTTCGATCATTCCGAGGAGGGTTGCGCCCCGAACCATTGTTTCTTCGATCTGCAACATATGGCCGATATCTTTCTCTGTTCGACCTCGGTTCCCTGTCGGTATCTCTCGGGACTTTAACTGCCAATCTTTTTGGATGAACTGAACCCGAGGGAGCTCCCAGCTGGTCGTCCTCGACCCTGATCTTTGATTGGTAGCAATTATGTACATCTGCCGAAGTTACAGCTGGATACTCGATCAGATTTTGCTTCAACTGTTGTGACGCGGTCGAACTCCGCTCGTTCAACCCCTGGGTAAAAGCTTGCACGGACCAATCATCCAAGACCGGATGTAACTCCATTAGCTCCATTTGAAATCGGGATACGAACTCCCTTAGAATTTCATTACCTCTCTGCCTTATCGTAAAAATATCTGATTTCCTCGTTGCGACTTTTATGGCCCCGGCGTGTGCCTTCATGAAGGCATCCGCTAACATAGCAAATGAATCGATAGAATTCGGTGGCAAGTTGTGATACCAGATCATTGCTCCCTTTGACAAAGTTTTCCCAAATTTTTTCAACAAAACCGACTTGATCTCATCATCATTTAAGTCGATTCTTTCAATCCCGCATGTGTACGAGGTGATGTGTTCATTAGGATCGCTCGTCCTGTTGTACTTAGGTATATTTAGCATACAGAACTTCTTAGGAATAGGCTTCGGAGCCACACTCGGAGGGAATGGCTTTTGTACGAACTTATTGGCATCCAAACCTTTTAAGATCGGGGGTGCCCCCGGTATTTGATCAACACGAGAGTTATATGTCTTCACTTTTTTGTCATTATCCTCAATCTTTTTCTCTCCCGACTCGATTCTTTTGGTGAGCTCCTCGAGCACCTTCATAATTGTGGGGTCAGTCCCCGATCCATTACCGTTCGGCCTTTCTGGCGCTGGCTCGGGACGGCGAGTGATTTTGGGTTCGACCACACTTGGAGTTTTATGTTGACTTTGAAGCTGAGCGATAGCAACCTGTTAAGCTTGTAACATCTCGAATATTAGCCGGAGGATAACTCCCCCATCTCCTACACCCTGCGTTCTTTGGACACCAGATCGGACTTCCCTGCGTACACTTCCTCCAGGATCTGTGCCTAAGTCCGCATTCAAAGCAATGTGCGAACTAACATCGATTGGTTCTGCAACCGACACTTCCCCGTGGTTAACTGGTGGCACACCGGCTCCGGGAGCAACTACATTATCATTATCCCTGTGAAGTCCAAGACCATCATCGCCATGTACGGGCGCATTTTGTGAGTTTGACATGATTCAACCTGAGAACAAAAATTCTTGACAAGAACAAGCGTGAAAATAACGTATGTTATCAGAATCAATACTGAAACAATCACTATTATCTTTAGCCCCACGGTGGGCGCCAAACTGTTTTCCCTAAAATCTGAGTAACAATTAAACTTGTTTTGTGATTTTAAAGATATGTGATTTAATCCAATACTAATTGATAAACAAGGAATCTAATATGTAAATGTAAGAATAAGGCAAGTCAAACAAAACGTGTAAGCAGACCTCGATCTCGAGCATGGGCGACCTCGAGGTAAATGAACAAGAACAATAAAATAATAATAAGACGATTCAGATGAATAGTAGGCAAGAAAGTGAAAATGTACATTCTCTTCTCAATGATTAATGATCCTTATAAATTGATTGGGGTCCCCTTTATATAGTAGGGGAATCCTAATTAAGGTACAATTCTAATTGTAGTAAGGAATCTTATTATACAACTGTCTAATCGCCTAGTACAAATCTGTTCCGGAATTTACGTCGTGATCGTAGGGCCACTGCGGGAATCTCACTCTTTCTGTTATAAAACCATAACGGTATTATCTCGAGGTTGATCATACTCGGCCCCGGTGTTCATCGAGCACTTTAATCTTCGATCTTCGTATTCTGCCTTCGGGCTCGAGCTCGGTCCATATTGAACTTGTTCTCGATGCGACCCCTCGAGCCTACAAAATCGGGGGCACATGATTTTGACCGTATACAATGTTGTTGACTTTTCTTATTACTTCCATGTATCTCTCTCCTTATGCTGGCATTTCGTTCCATGTGAGGGTACTTAGCTTTACATACTAGTAGTATTCCATATTTACTAATGTCCCTTTGTCGAGGACGTTACATCTTTAATGGATACAGGTGGTACCTCAGCAAGCGACAGAAACTCTCAGTAGGAGCTTAACTCTTCAGCAGATTTTGGTGAACCCTACTCTGTAGCGGGACCCATATGTTGTATTGTCTCCTTGTACATTATTTTGAGGTATAGCCAGAGCCTTGCTTTTCTCATGTCTATTTAGAGATTTCATAAACATATTGTGGGTCATGTTTTGAATGGGGGGAGCTATAAATATTGTTCTTGTCAGTTGCTTCACGTATGAACAATGGACTTGTAAAAATAAAATTTCCTAATTAATGAAACTCAATGTTGTACATTTTTATCCTCTGGATTGTCTTGTTATTTATACTTGAATCATTCATAGGCAAAGTTAGATAGCAGGCAGAAATTCAAAAATAACCAGATTTACAGGTGGTCGTTCAAAAATAGCACAGTTTCAAAAGTAATCAAAATTTAGCCACTTTTCATGTAAAGATAAATCTGAGCGAAAACACTGTTCAAAACCCGAAAAATACGCCAGCATATTATGCTGGAGTTCCAGCATAAATATACTTGAACTCCAGCATATTATACTGGAAGTTCCAGCAAAATAGTGGCTATTTTTCATTGACTTGGTAAACGCTGGCTATTTTTGAATGACCAATCCGAAAACTGGCTAGACCGTGCTATTTTTACCACCAAGTAGGGCTGCTTGACAGGACATCTCGGTTGAGCCCGATCCCATTTCCCTAGGTCGGGGCATGACATTAATGTAGGGCTAAAGAATTATAAAAAAAGTTATTTACAAAGTGGGCCAAGCTGGGAAAGAAAGTAAAATATGGGCAATTTTGGTATAAAGGGGGTAATTTTTTAAAGAAAACACATTTTGTTTTAATTGAACGTCCAATGTGCTTAGCCAAATAACACAAGGACTAAAATAGAAATTATGCTAAAATAGGAAGACTAAAAAGTTACCATCCAAAAATAAAAAGAAGAGAGAGAGGTGGGGGGGGGGGGGGAGGAAATGATACCGCGTATGCTCGTAATGTGTAGTACGTAGTGAAAATGGGAAACTCTTTTACGAATTCAAAATGTCTTTAAATGAATGTATGCCATCAATCGAAACTCCTAGCTTTCATGGTTAGTTTAAAATTATAGTATTTGTTTATAAAGATAATTGTGATGAATCATTTTAGTCATCTTGTCTTCTTATCATCAGGTTTCATAAGCTGCACAGGGGCTGCTGGTATCCTGATCCACCACTCTCTAATCCGTCGGAGACCTCTTTCGCTGCTAATTTTTCTCAGAGGCATGTTCGTTGTGAAAGACTCCAAGAAAGCAAAAAGAATCAAATGTTTAAGCGGCACAAAAGCAAAAGCCAAGGCCATGATCACCAGTAGAAGAGCTGTCCTGTCGGTTGCCTAAACATGAAGAAAATAAAATTCATATCACCAACAATAGATACTTTGCGAAAATTGTAGACTTAACAATGATATTTATATATTCCAAAAAAATGAGTGCAATTATTTCAGTTTAGAGAGAATTTGTCTTTAGATAACTTCTTAACTCTAAGCTTCAAGTTGTTTAGACCTTCATTTTGATTATCACAGAAAAACCTGCGCAGTATCCAATTTCTAGAGCTTCTTCAGCTCCAGATATTGCTAGGTTTTCCATCACTTCCATGTATGCATGAAATATCTCAAACCATGAAACTATAGTACTGACATATATTAAGGGGAAATAACACTAAAAATGCCTATCACTCCCAAACTATTTACCCGGATTTGCCCATTTGGAAATTAATTACAATTTCTACCTAGGCAATCTAAATTTATTACCCGTGAATTTACCTGCAGCGTGAGGGAGCAATTGAAAATGCAATTCATTTTAGTAAGGGCGGGTTTGCTTCATCGTGAAAGAAGACAAGTTAACAGTCTTCTTTGGATACTACAAATTGGGAAAATTCGTGGAGTCAACTCTTATTATTGCTTGGTTTCCAAGCCTAAATCGTGTGAAGAGTTTCTGGTAAGAGCTGACACAACCATACACACACATACGCGTCAGACAAATCTTAAATCAGCACGTGTTTCGTTCTATTTTATTCTATGATTTGATCTCCAAGACTTCTGACTTCTGCAAAAATTGTAATCTGCTATTTAAAGACCTTGAAGCTTTGAAACTCATAAATTGGATTTATTGAGTTTGTGGTTATTTTGATCAGATTCTGACCGAGTATGTTTGAAATGTTAATTGGAGGATGTGGCTATATTCCGAGTCAATTTGGTGGAGATTTTAAAGTAGATTTTTAAACCTTGGATTGAAATTGAGTTGAACGGCAAAGAAATTAGTTGAACCAGAGAAGAAGACGAATTTGTATTGTATACCCAAATAGTATACAAATATACCATTTTAGTATACAATTCATTCCAACTGTATACCCTATTAGTATAGCTATATACTCTATTGGTAACATATGCTAGTTGAATTATTTTTTGGTTGTATTAGCTGCATTTAATTGGTACAATATTTGATTTTCTTTTAATAATAATAATATAGTACAACATCTTGAAATACCTTATTATATTAATATGTGGTACACTATTTTTTTATTTGAACCAGAGAAGAAGACAAATTTGTATTGTATACCCAAATAGTATACAAATATACCATTTTAGTATACAATTCATTCCAACTATATACCATATTAGTATAGCTATATACTATATTGGTATCATATGGTAGTTGAATTATTTTTTGATTGTATTAGCTGCATTTAATTGGTACAATATTTGATTTTCTTTTAATAATAATAATATAGCACAATATCTTGAAATACCTTATTATATTAATATGTGGTACACTATTTTTTTATTTTTCTCTTTACGCATGTGTGTTATGTAATAGTAGTATAATCATATAGTTGCCGGAAATTAACTAGTAAAACTGTATACCATGTTGGTATAGTTATATGCCATATTGGTATCATATGGTAGTTTGAACATTGTTTTGGTTGTTTTAGCTGCATTTTAAGTGAATTCTATTATGAAATTATTTATATCAACATAAGTTGCAATAATGCTGGAATTTTTGTGTGCCGATGGACATAAATTATGTGTATTAATAGTTTTTATAGTTATAGGCAATTGTTGGAACGACTCCATACAACTATATACCCTCTTAGTATGCGAAATGAGCAAGTTATTTTGCGAATATTTATCTTGCAATACGAGCATGTAATTTTCTCATACTTTTATTGCGTCCTTTAATGTTTTGGTAGAGTAGTATAGTCGCAGATAGTTGTAGCAAAATCATATGCTCTGTTGGTATACATATATACCATATTGGTATCACATGGTACTAGAAGTCTTTTTCGCTACTTATACTTTTGTTCTATTTTTTAATATTTTATTATTATTTTTTATTCTAACTAGTATATATGGAGATTTGATTGCCGTAGATTATGTTTTCTTGCTCTATAACTCGTTGTATTACTGCTAATGGTAGAGTGTGTATTGATATTTATAGGGAAGGAGATCAAGGTTTGCATGGTAATCACGTGTTAGATTCTTAGAATCTGATTATGTAATTTATGGTGCTTAACAGCAGTCAATGTGATATTCAGTGTATTAGATCAAGTGACAACTGATATTATTTCAGTTTAATTATTGAATTTAAAAAATGAGAAAGAAAAATAAAATAAAAGGTATATTGTACTAGTTATATTAAAAAAAGGTGAACAAATATTTACTATATGAATTATTTTTCTTATTGTATAAAAAAAGAATGATAAAAAATAATGAAAACAGTAAATGAAATTAGATTATGAAGAGAAAAAGAATATAAAAAAAAGAAGTTAAATGAAATTAGAAAAGAAAAAAAGAAAAAAATAAGAAGATACGAGAAAAAAGAAAAGCAGAAAAGAAAAAAAAGGAAAAAGAAGAAGAAAAGAAGCATAGAAATAAAAAAGAATTGGAGAATAAAGAAAAAATTCTCTACAAAAACTATTATGGGTAGGAAATGTAATTAGTTTATGGGTAGAAAAACAAATGGGTAGACAAGGGTAAATAATTTTGTTTTTGTGGGTAACTGTGTCAAAACTCTTCAACATTATCAATGGCAGAAAAACAAGTTGTTTGCCAACTCTTCTAGACCTGTTTGGCCATAGATTTTGCCAAAATATATTTGGGGTTTTTTTGGCAAGTACATGTTTGGCCATAGATTTTATCTACATTTTAGAAAATTCCAAAAATCCAAATCTTAGCTGGTTTTGGCCCAAAATCACTATTACATTTTTTAAATGCCCCAAACTTTTGTATTTTATAAAAGAGTCCACCATTTATTATTTTGTAACAATGCTGCTTCGTCTCCTCGGTCATCTGATAGTATATTATGTAGTTCACTATAAAAAAGATAATTTTGTACCAAATTTATTTATGTTCATGACTATGGTTTGCGATAATATAATGAATGTTATTGATAAAGGTTCTGTTGGGTATTTGTGATACTTTTTAGAACTTGTGGGTATAAATCATATTTCATGTTTTTTCAAAAAGAAAAAAGTGAAATATGTTGTGAAAACTTATATCCAAACACATTTTCATCTTCAAACCAAACTTCACCCAAATCAGATTTTTCAAAACAAATTTGGGAATCTATGGCCAAATGCTAGCTAGAGCTTCTGTAAAGTCCCAACTATTGCTAGGTTTTCACACTCGCTTTCATGTATGCATTACATCTCAAACTATAAAAGTGTAACCCCCTCCCATAACTATCAATTATGCTAAGAATTAAGATATGACATCAAAACCCAAATATTGGATTGGATTTAAAGCAGTTCAATACGAGGAATATATGATAATACCTGAGGAAGGACAGCAAAAATGAGAGCTCGTACTTTCAGTAGAATAATGTTGCCACTTTGGATTAATGCCTCGAATTGACTAATAGCTTCTTGCAATAACAAAAGCTGCTCAACAGCATTTTTTGGAGGAGGAGCTATGATTTTTAGTGGTTCTAATGGCCTCCCTTTTCCGACATTCCTATGCCAGAGCATGATAACAGCAAGCACAACTAACAGCGCCGGCAATGAGTACTTTATCCATCCCCTGCATATGAAAAATGAAACATTTCAGAAGAGCTAAGGATCACAGGGAAAAAGGATAGAGGAAATTGGTATATTTTAGACAGATAGAATCAACAGTGTTCTGATGGAAGACAGAAAATCGAAATTATCAGGTGAAAGCACAACAATTTTCCAGCCACCTCAAATAGAAGGAAGCTGATCAATTTCCATTCTCCTTTTACAGAAATGATTACAGTGAACTGAATCTTACTCCAACATTATAACACCTGGAAATTACTACTGTATGCTAAACTTGACATAGCAAAAAAGTGAAAAAAAGGAGAAAGGGAGAAAGAATAGAGAGAAGTAGGAGAGATGAGAGGGAAGAATAAGAGAGGGATTTTTTGAGAGAGAGAGAGATTGTTCATTTGGTATTACTCATCATGTCTTCGAAACAAAGTATATGATAGTCCCATAACTCCTAAAACTTTTACTCCCTCCATTTCAATTTAGATGATACACTTTCCTTATTAGTTTGTTCCAAAAAGAATGACACATTTCTATATTTAGATACAATTTAACTTTAAACTTTTCATTCTACCCACTTTACCCTTAATGAGAAACTTTTATAGTCACAAAAATACTATGGCCCCACTAAATTTTTGCCCTTAAGCTTTTAGCACCACATGTTTCAAAAGTCTTCTTTTTTTCTTTAACTTTGTGCCAAGTCAAATTACATCATCTAAATTGAAACGGAGGGAGTAAAAGTATTAGTCTAACTAAGAAAATAAGATTAGGTAAAGCTTAATCTGTAACTAACGAACAAAACCTCATAACAAACTAAAGATAACGTTATCTATATTCTACTTCTAACTAAGAAAACTACTACTCCCTCTGTTTCATATTAGATGAGATACTTTCCTTATTAGTATGTTCCAAAACAAATGACACATTTCTAAATTTGCAAATAATTCAAACTTTAAACTCTTCATTTTACCCATTTACCCTTAATGAGAAGCTTTTATAGCCACACAAATGGCATGGCCCCACAAACCTTTAATCCCTTAAGCTTTTAAGACCACAAGTTTCAAAAGTCTT
This sequence comes from Nicotiana attenuata, assembly GCF_001879085.1. Lineage (NCBI taxonomy): Eukaryota > Viridiplantae > Streptophyta > Magnoliopsida > Solanales > Solanaceae > Nicotiana > Nicotiana attenuata. Next base: position 267,820 of record NW_017671205.1, on the reverse strand, counting down.
CTTCTTTCTTTTTAAACTTTGTGCCGAGTCAAACTACCTCATCTAATATGAAACGGAGGGAGTACTATGCTTTAATTCCAAGCAAGTCGGAGTCGAATATACGAATCCTCACCTAACTATGTCGCTCCATTTAAACCAATTCCTAACTAAAAGATAAAGATAAATAAAATTAAAGTAATAATATTGCTCAATTGGGTGAAAATTTTGAATTAGATCGTGCCACTTTGAAATCCGATGATGTTCTCGTAACAGTCAGGGTTTGGTTAACTTTTTGGTAACCGAGATTTAGATGCTCAATCACGTTTTTGAAATAAAAATTAAATCACGTTTTTGAAGCAAGAGCTTAGAAAAACTAATCACCCATCATTATTTTCAGCATATTGAGCCCTTTAAATAGGCCTTACAATGAGTAAAATTGATGGATTATAGAAAACTAATCCTAATTAAACTAGAATAAGAATAAGGGTAAGAAAAACATATCCTAACTAAAATAGAAAAGAGAATTCTAGTAAGGATGGGATACCAACTAACAATCCTAGTTTGACTAAAACTACAAATATAATCCTACTAAAATAAGAATTAAATTACTAGGAAACAAGAAATAAGAAATCCTAATCTTCAAGGAAAGAAATCCTAATTTTGGATGTTTTCTTGGACTTCTTGAATTTATTGGATTTTTGGCCTTCTAGATCTTGCATCATGGTCAGATCTAGTATAGATCGCACGTGCATCATGTGGACTCTTTGGTTGGGAAGGTATAAAAGATGCTTTGAAGGAAGCAAACATCATCTCTCTTCTGTTAAAAACAGATGGTTACAAAATTTATATGCAACTGATGATGCCCTTCTGTAATTTTGTAGTACCTCCTTATTACTTTTTCGGAAAAAATTGCACTACATCTTGGAACTAGCATTAATGTAATTTCCTACATCGTCAAAAAGAAAAAAGGCAAGATAGGAGAAAGATAAATGCTCAGAACTTAATCAATAAAATTTCAGTCAACACTACTCCACAAGTACATTATTTAGAAAATTTAACTCTAAGCAACACAAAAACACAACTTCCCAAATGCAATTAGACCATGTATGAGTTTCACAAATAGGTCTCATTGACAAAAAGAATTCAGATTATTTGTCTACTAAGTTGGAAATCCCATTAATCATAATTCTGTTTCAGATCTCAACATAAATCATATTGTCTTCTGGTACACCAACCACTGAATCAGTTCAAAGCCACTTTTCTCCTTGGTCATGATAAATTTGGATCCCTTATTGATGTTCAAGACGCATAACAACCAATGGTGTTAAACAGAAATGAAGTCTGGCAGAAATGAAGTCTGGCATATTGGGTCCCCACCTACAGCAGAAAGCTTGTGTCCAAATCTATGTTTAAAGGTCATATCCAGTTATGTCTGGTTCACACAAGTATAGCGGGAAAGATACCAAAGACATAATGTAGACAAGAAAGGATGATAGAATCTAAACCAGATACAGGAGTAGTTTTGCCACCAAAAAGGATCAAGAGAAGTTTGAATACTTGCATATACATGATGACTGCCAGTCCAGGTCAGTACATTGCAATCAACAAATAGATGGAGAAGCTTCTCCTGAATTTTCAAGAATGAAATCTTTGTAGATTTTTTTTGATGACCGAGAAATCCGTCTGGGGCCGATCCTTTGGACCAACCGCAACCTTCGAAACTCGGTGGATAATGGGCCCGCCCCTCTAACCTTCTCTACTTAAATACCAGGCTTTGCTTTGCATGGTGTGGGGGCTTGAACCTGTGACATAAGACACAAATCCACCACCCTTTGCCACTTGAGCTAGGCCCTGAGGGCTCTTTGTAGATTTTTGAGAAGGAGAAAAGGCTTCTTGTATTTATGTGTATTTCTTACATCAAGCAAAGGTATTTATACACTAGGTCCTATTACTATTTTAGGGAGGAAAATAAATTATATTCAATTACAAATCAGAATAAAATCAAATCTCAATCAGAGTCAAATCTTTCCTAATAATTAAGCCAATCAACACTCCCCCCTCAAGTTGGTGCAAAGATTTCGCACATGCCCAACTTGCAAACTAATGTATGAAAAGTCCGTTTGTTGAGGCCCTCGGTAAATACATCAACTGTTTTTCCGATAGCACATGAAACAAACTCGAGAACACCAGTTGTAATTTAATCTTTGATGAAGTGTTGATCAATTTCCACATGCTTTGTTCGGTCATGCTAGACTAGATTATGAGCTATACTGATGGCAGCCTTATTGTCACAGTACAAGGAAAGTTTTGCTTTTTCACAGAGTCTCAATTCCTCTAGTAGCTTTTGTAGCCAAAGCAGTTCACAAACACCCTGGAGCATAGCTCTATATTTTGCCTCCGCACTTGATCTAGTAACTACACTTTGCTTCATGCTTCTCCAAATAACCAAGTTTCCTCCTACGAGCGTACAGTAATCGGATGTAGATCTTCTGTCATCCAGAGATCCAGCTCAATCCGCGTTTGTAAAGGCTTCTATTTGGAGGTGATCATGTTTGAAGAAAAGTAGACATTTCCCTGGAGCAGACTTACATATGAGGATCTCGGAGATCATGCATGAACGGACTCACCAGGCTAACTCTCTGATATCTCTCCTTATCAACTAACTCTCCAACTCCACTTTTTAACTTGTGATTGTTTTCAACGGGCGATTCTGCGAGTCTACAACCTGTCATACCAGTTTCTTTCGGGAGATCCAGAATATACTTCCTTTGAGAAATAAAGATTCCTCTTTGATCTTAGCAACCTCAATTCCCAAGAATTACTACAATTTTCTCAAATCCTTGATCTCAAATTCATGTGCCAACAACTTCTTCAATCGGGGCATCTCCTCTTTGTCATCTCTTATTATGTCATCAACATAAACTATGAGAAGAGGAAGTTTACACGTAAGATGTCTTATGAAAAGGGTGTGATCAGCATTGCTTTGTTGGTAACCAAGAGACCATTGCTTTGCAGAATTTGTCAAACCAAGCTCTGGGGATTGCTTCAGTCTGTACAAGGCTTTCTTCAATCTGCATACCTTTCCTTGACTTTGTGCAATATCTGTTAGATAGTTATGTGTAAATAATCCTAGTCTCATATGTAGTGGAAGTAGAATATGTCCTAATCTCATATGTAGTAGGAGTAGAATATGTATATAGGACTCATTGTATCATTGTTAAAAGATAGATTTTTCTCCCTGCATTCCCACATGGTATCAAAGCTTTAGTGAGAAAACTATCGTTGTAAGTCATTTCAGCGACATCCGGGAAGAAAGATCTCGTCGTTGTGCAATTTTCCGGCAACTTCGTCTTGTTCTCGGGGTTCATCACTGCTATAGTGGTACTGTGCATATACCAGTACCACATCAAAACCAGAATTCTTGTGAGACCAAACCCTAGAAATCCTCCTCTCATCGGAACAGAAAAGTCAGTCACCGTGCGTCTTTCGGTTGACGACTCAAGATTAATTTGCATTATCTCCTCATCGGTAAGTGTTGTGCGAAAACCAACACTACCATCTTGTTGGGAAAAGTCAGGCGACAAAACCCCAGTCAATTGCTCCGGCAAAAACCGGCAGGAAGTCCCTAACACGCCGCGAGAACTAGGGTTCCGGCAAGAGACAGTTACTTTTCCTACACGTGTGAGCCATTCCGGCCACTTTTGGACAAAACTTCTTCGGGACATCTTACCCGCTTAGTGATTCTGAGCCTACCCATATAAATTACATCAAATTCTAACAACTTTTAATTTTACCGACGTGAACAGTGCACTTTTTTCGGCATGAACATTGATTTCCAGAAAAGTTTCTGTTTTCTGGTGATGTTTTAGAACCTGTTTTGTAATGTGGAATTCGGCTTAATCTCACTATTTTCAAATTTCTCCGGCGACTTTTCGGCCAACTCTTGTTTATCAGCACACCTGGTTTTATTGCTTCGGGAAACTCTAATGGCCTTGTATGTCACTTGCGCCGGTCACTTTATGGTCTAGAGCAGTCTTCTCGATTCTCGTTTGGTAAGTTCAGCACAGTTATCCAGCAGTTTGGTATGACTTGTAGTGAAGTCGAATGATCAGCTTGCAGATATTTTCACCAAGTCCCTCATTAGTCCTCGTATTAGTTACATATGTAACAAGCTCGATACATATGATTTGTATGCACCGGCTTGAGGGGAGTGTTAGATAGTTATGTGTAAATAATCTTAGTCTCATATGTAGTAGGAGTAGAATATGTCCTACTCCTATATGTAGTAGGAGTAGAAAATGTAATATATATATATATATATAGGGCTCATTGTGTCATTGTTAAAAGATAGATTTTTCTCCCGTGTATTCTCACAGTATCAAATCCAGGAGGAATCTCCATATACACCTCTTCTTCTATGTCTCCATGAAGCAATGCATTCTTCACATCAAATTGTTGCAAGTCCCAATCAAGATTAGCTGTACAAGACAAAAGAATTCTAATAGTGTTCATCTTAGCAACAGGGGCAAATGTCTCTTGATACACTCTATAAGTTTGAGTGTATCTCTTAGCCACCAATCTTGTTTTGAATCTTTCAATCGAGCCATCAGCTTTGTGCTTCATAATGAAGACCCATTTGCAGCCAACCAACTTCTTGTCTGATGGTAAAGTGACAAGTTTCCAAATCTCATTTTTTTGACAAGGCTTTCATTTCTTCAATCATAGCTTGCTTCTATTTAGGATCTGCAAAAGCTTCCCTCCAATTCTGGGGAATAGACACAGAAGAAATAGACAAAGCAAAGGCTTTGTAAAAAAAAGAGATACAGAATTATAGGAGACAAAATTAGATAAAGGATGTTTGGTGGTGCAAGATCTAACTCCTTTTATGTAAGCAATAGGTTCATCTAACCATTAGGAAATGTAGATAACTCACCAGTAGAAGAAGGTTCGGCCTCGGTAGATTGCATGATGGCTTCTTCTACTCTATTTCTCCTTGAGTAAGTTTTCAAATTAGGCCTATCCAAACGCCCAATAGTCTCCCCCGAATTATTTCTCCAATTTCACTTTCCCATGTGACAATGTCATCAAGAGGTCCAGTAATGGAACTAGGTAGAATCACCTCTTCCTCCTTACTACTCTCCCCCTGAAAAGGTGATGAGGTAATACTGATTCTCGAAAGTAACATCCATGCTAACAAAAGATCTCCTAGATGGAGAATGATAACATTTGTAACCTTTCTGTGTCGGAGAATATTCAATGAAAACACTTTATAGCTCTAGAATCAAGTTTCCCAGAATTTCTAAGTGTGGACAAAGCAAACACACCTAAACACCTTTGGAGTATTCATTCTTACCCTTTAAAGCTTCCAGAGGACTTTGAAAATTGAGGGTTTTAAGTGGCATTCTGTTGATAAGATAGGCAGTCACTAGAATAGCATGCCCCAATAAGGTTTTGGTAGATGCATGGTGAACATAAAAGATCTTGCTACTTCTGATAAATGCCTATTTTTTCTTTCAGCGACCCCATTTTGTGCACTAGTGTAAGGACAACTAGTCTGATGGACTATCCCATTAGATTCCAAATAAGCAACGAATCTTTTATCCATGTATTCGCTACCATTGTCAGCTCTCAAGATTTTTATTTTGGCATCAAACTGAGTACAAATCATCTTATGAAATGACTAAAAACAAGAGAAAACTTCAGTTTTGGCTTTTAACAAATATATCCAAGTCATTCTAGTGCAACAATCAATGAAAGTAACAAACCATCGACAACCAGACAAAGAAACAGTTTGGGTAGGACCCCATACATCAGAATGAATAGTCATAAACAGAGTTGATAAAGAAGCCCATAAAAGAGATCATAATATTAATCCAATGGAATAAGACATAAAAGAGTACATGTTTCCCTCAGTTTTAAAAGACAAGGCGGCAAAAATTCCTCTTCCAATTTTCTTTCTCCCTCATAGTCCCTTACCCCTCTGCTCTTACCCCAGGCCTCCTCCATTTCAGCCACCCAAACGTTAAGCCTCTTCTCCCGTTTTTCAGTGTCACATTATCTATATTTCTCTTGTTGGGTTTTCTTCTATGGTTTTCCCTTTCTACTTTTTTATCTTGAAAATTTCTTCTTTAGCAATCATGTTCTTTTAATTTTTTCTCCTTTTTGGGTCTTGCGTTATCTCTCTTTTACTTTTTGCATTATTGTTCTGGAGCAAATATTCTCCACAAGGTAGGGGGAAGGCTGCGGACACACTACCCTCCCCAGACCCCACTATGTGGGATTATACTGGTTTGTTGTTGTTGTTCCGGAGAAAATATTATTGGTGAAAATATGAGTTTTTGGTAATTTCTTTACACATCAGAACAATTGCTTCAGTGGCTACACTTGTAAATTAATTTTTTATTCAGGTTGAAAGAGATGTAGACTAGATATATATAAGGATATCACACGAGTAGTGTTATATACCAAACACATACCAAAGTGTAGCGAGCTCATTCATTAACCCCTCAACACTGCCCAGTCGGGATAGTTAATCCAGACTATCCCATTATGGGCTACACGACCCCTGGTGCTTTATGTACCCCAAAGATGTATTTCCTCCTACTTTAGATATTCACAAGCTAACTGATTGTTTTTATAAGTCAGTAGCCAATTGAATGTTTCATCTTCAACACTCATCTCTTTTGAAATATGTAGATGTAGGTCTAACCGGCTGACTCATATAATGAGAGATTACTAGACTTTATGAAAAGGTGAGAAAGGAAGGGACTTTATAGGCGTATAAGAGCAATATGGCTTCTTAAAGAAAGGGAGAGCAATGTGGCTTCTTGTAACAGCACTCATGTTGCAAAAATCAATTTACAGGCTTGTTGTAACTCTTTTTAAAATTTGAAACAATACAAGAACTATGTAAATTTACAGCATTGCCTCCTCCATTACGGAGCATTATTGTGATTTATTTGGAATTCTATAAAGAGTCACAATTAATTTCTATGAGAAGGTAACGAGGAATGGGAAGGGATGACAATGCACATCCCATAAGGAGAAATCTGGACACGAGTTCTGTCCCGCACATAAGATAAAGGAAAAGATAAGTCTTAGATACCTGATTATAGCATAGCTTATAAGCACCATAAATAATATTGACTTCCATGGATTCTTCCACGAAGCTAATTGTTGAAGGTGGTTAATTGATTCGAAGAGAGGGAAAAGCAGCTCCTGTGAAGAAAAAAAAGATGATCTTGAGGAATGAGGAAACATTATGTACTACTAGTTCTATGACTAGTAAGTTTCTAAGCAGCAATAATGCGTCACAAGTCAAGTATCCCGTTTATGAAGTGATACTCTTCAAAGATGAGTGCAGGAACTCGTTTCAAATTTTAAGAACAAGAAGCAAAGCCAACAGGTACTCCTCAGTTCTAATTTTACAACAATAAGCAAAGCCAACCAAAGGGTGCCACAAATTAGTGGAGCTGCTAACTACTCTAAAAACAAAAGACATATGAACTGCTGAACAACAATCAAGCTACGTTCTTAATTCCCTGGGGAAAAAAAAAGAACTGCAGCTTTTCAGATTTGCACCATTTTTAACCATAGGATCGACTGAAGTAACTCCCAATTTAAGGCAGCATTCCTGTTCGAGGAACTGTCCTTAGCAGGGATCAACTATCATGAACAGAACAAGTAGCAGCAATCTCCAGAATCACAGGAACGATACATTAAGCAAAAGGAGAAAGACAAAGAAGTTCACTGCACACCTTCATTACAGCTAAATTAGTATCAATTCCTTCAACTTTGACTTGGTCAACTGTTGCCTGTGCAGCTTCAGCCCTTCCAATGTTCTTCATTGACTGCTTGACAGCATTTTCCAGAGGATTTACCTCACCAACACAGACATCTCCAACCAAATTTGTTGCTTCTCCAATTATGTCAACCTCCTTGCATGAGATAATACCAAGTCTACAAAGTGACACCCGTGATACTGGGTGTATCACCTGTCTCCTTGCACTAGGAGAACCCAATAATCCACAATGATTGCCGGCAGATTTCATGAGTGTCAAGCGGCTTGATAAAGTTTCCAAGATTGCATCTCCTCTAGGAAGACTTTCTGCCAAGTTAAAACACAGTAGGGTTTTATAGTTGGAAGAAGATACCTTAAAAGCCTCTCTTACTGCCCTGTATCGGTAAATTCCAAGAACAGCCCTAGCGAGTGCTTCAAACTGCTGCCCCTCTTTGATATTATACTTCCGAGTAAATTTGTGAGCATGGAGGATTTCAAGACAGATATCCAACCAATAGTCCCGTCTTGAACTTCCTTTAAATTCCGGAAATTCAAAATATGCAGGATCTACCCTGTACAAACTTAACGTTAGTAGTCCATGGTGAGTTAGGATACATAGCTTCAACTGAGAACATGAAACTTACATAGATGACGACTTGTACATAACAGCTTTGTCAAAGAGGCGAGCACCTAAAGGTCCAGTTAGCTCAGGCTTAATGATCTGTTTCAAGTCGGACGCTAGATCAAATCGCACTGCTTTATCATATAAGCCCATTCCAGACTCAAAGTAGAGAGCATAGTTGGTTAATGTCAACCTTCCTGGATGAAAGGGAAAATGGAAGAATAAAGCATCTTAGCAACTAAGGGGGAAAAAAGGCAAAGGACTAAATATACAACAAACGATCAGTAGACAGATAGATTTCTTTTTCTTCTTCTCTATGAGTAAACAGATAGTTCTTAACTAGCAGTTGATAGGTACAAATAATTTCACTTGCCCAACGTAGGTGATCACCTTTCTTGTAAAGTGAAGGTGTAATTGTTTATGGTATTTGCCTATATCAAACCCTATATGAATCATCATCATCAGGCGGAAAGTTCTAGAAATATGCTTCTTCATAAAGTCTTTTCGGATCAAAGTTGTTCTTGGTAGGTGGGGAACAATATAAAAATGAAGGTCCAAATGTATAATAGCTAATGATATTTGCCTATATCTAACTCTATACAAATTATCATCAGAAGGAAAGTTTTGAAAATATGCTTCTTCATGAAGTCTTTTTTTTCCTTTCCGAGAAAAGGTAAGTTTGTCATGAAGTCTTTACAGCAGCAACAACAACAACAACAAACCCAGCTTAATACCATACGTGGGTTTGGGTAGGGTAGTGTCTACGGAGCCTTACCCCTAGCCTATAAAGGCAGAGAGGTTGTTTCCGATATACCATCGTCTTAAGGAACGGTAAAAATAAAGCAATTTGTCATGAAGTCTTTACGATCAAAATTGTTCTTGGTAAACTTTGATTAAGAAATAGACAGGTCTCCTAAATATTTTATGAGGAACTTAAATGAGTGAACAGATCAAATTTCTATTGGAAATCTGTATTTTGCAGTATTAGAATCAGCAAAAAAAGCACCTACACCTTCACTTAGTTCAAGAAAATTATGAAGCTTGATAGCTTTGTTGATAGATATAGTCAAACCTCTCTATAACATCCACCCTCTATAACAATTTCAGTTTAACAGCCAAATTTTCTTTAAAATCAATTCTTCATGTTATATGTTACCTCTCTGCAACAGCTTTCTACCTATAATAGCAACAACCATCAATATAACAGTACACTTTTTGTAAACTTACTCCTCGTAACAACCTTACTCAAATATTGATTGATTTTACTATTTCCCACTTCTGTTGCTAGTCATTTATTTTCATGATAAGGAAAGCATTGTGCGGCTTTGCTATCATAACCACATTGAATTAGAGTCTCTCATATTACTAATAAAAGGTCTAGAGATTTTGAACAGATATTTTGGAACTTTAATACACCATTTTTGACAAAGAATATTACTCCCTCCGTTCCAATTTATGTAAACCTATTTCCTTTTTGGTCCGTTAAAGAATGACCCATTTCTAAATCTGGAAACAATTTAGTTTAAACTTCCAATTCTACCCTTAATGAGAAGTTTTTATAATCACAAATACTCCGGACCCCTTTTTAACTTATTTAGGACCACAAATTCAAAAAGTCTTCATTTTTTCTTAAACTCCGTGCCCAATCAAACAGGTTCACATAAATTGGAACGGAGGGAGTACATCAATACATACTTCAATCATTAAGGATTTTTCCGTTGAAAGATGAACATACTTGTATCCCATTGGGTAAGAGTTCACCATCTTTTAATTAGTGAAATATGAATATCTTTTGAGATTTTAAATTTAAATAATTTTTTTATCTTTATAACATTAAAATATGAAAAGCAAACTGATATTTTATATATTTTTGGGATAGCCAAATAAGATTTAAATGTCAAACGTTTTTATAGGTGTATATTAGCCAATCACTATAACCAAAAAAATCGGAACAACCGTGGCTTGACTATATATCAAACATGATAAATAGCACAATTTCTTTTCTGGATTTGATTTATCTATTTATTTTGTATTTGACAATTCAAGATCCCTGGAATTCTTTTAACCGATGTTTGATATGGATTAAAGTCAAAATAGTCAACCAACAGACTCCTTATCCTCCAATTCCCATATTTGGTATAGTATTAAAAGTCAAATTAGCCAATTATCAAACTTAGTATTCTTCAATTCCCTAGTTATCTTGTTTAGACGGGTTGATATTAGTATCAAATTTAGGAATCCCACATGTAATACATCTTAAATTACTGTTATCATCCCGCCTAAAATTAGGGTGAGGGTCAACCTTTTCTTCATTCCTCTTCTCCTCTTCATCTCCCTCCAAAAGCAGCAGCCACCATTCCCCTTCAGACTCCACCTTCTTTTAGTTTGGTTTGCTTCCCGTTTACCTCATTTATCTTGTTCATACCTACCCAAAGTTATCGTTTTCTACCCCACCTTCTGCTAATCATCTTTCCCTCCCCTTACACAACTGTCCCATCACCTCCAACCACTCCCCCTTCCCTCCACATCGTCAATGTTCTTATTTTCTTGCCTTCAAATTCTTTTTTTTTTTGGTGTCCCACCCAGTGTCCGGTATTCACATTGGAGCCCGACTAAATCCGGATTCGCGCCGGGTAGTCCCACATTAGGGGGTAAATCACTCCCTAACAAAGGCGACTCCATACCCAGGGACTCGAACCCGAGACCTCTGGTTAAGGATGAAGCAGTACTTACCACTCCACCACAACCCTCGTTGGTTCCTGCCTTCAATGTCCCATCACCTCCAACCACTCCCCCTTCCCTCCACATCGTCAATGTTCTTATTTTCTTGCCTTCAAATTCTTATTTTTTTTGGTTTCCCACCCAGTGTCCGACTAAATCCGGATTCACACCGGGAAGTCCCACACTGGGGGGTTAAGCACTCTCTAACAAAGGCGACTCCATACCCAGGGACTCGAACCCGAGACCTCTGGTTAAGGATGAAGGAGTACTTACCACTCCACCACACCCTTTGTTGCTTCTTGCCTTTAATTTCCTTCCTCTTCTTCCCTTCCATATTACCCATACATGCTTCTTTCCTTCCTTTTTTACCTTTTTCTTGTTTTCCCCTTTTCATTAATTCAAAAACTTTATAAATGAGCATTGACAGTTCACCTGAAATGGCAAGACTCGTTCGTTCGTCTACCGGTTTTTTTTTTTTTTTTTGAAAAGGTAATAATTGTATTTATAAACAGCACAAAGTTAGTCCTAGAGTTTCTGTGCAGTGCAAAACACCAAAAGTATGGCCCTCATGTAATCCTAGAGGGCCTCTATGGGTTCTAGGAGAGTTTATGCCTCATTTACGTATTCCATTTTACACCAAAAATGAAATAACATGATAGAATCTAACTTAATCCACCAGACTGATTTGTGCTTCTCTCAAATATTTTGGGTTTCTTTCTCTCCAAATCACCCCCAAATACATGCTGGAATAGTACTCCGCCTGCTATTTCTTGCTTTGTCCAGCCCCTGCCACCTATACTAGCAATGCCAAAGATCATGTGTATTCCCAGGCATGGACCACTTGATTCTGACGAAGTCAAGAATAGCTAATCAGTAATAAAACAGTGCAAAAAAGTGGTTGAGGTTTCTGTTTGGCTGCCATATAAGTAGCACCTGCTACATAAAGACAACCCTTTTTTCTGGAGATTATCAACAATAAGGCAAGTTTGGGACAAACGGTTGCTTATGCTGCTCTAGAAGCTAATAGACTTAGGTAGGGGTGGTCATCATTCGGGATGGAAAAGTGTGTAACTATCCAAACACTCAATTGTTTTCAGATAAACAGAAACAGAATCAATTCTCCCGGAGAAAAAAAAAACAGAGTATTTTCTAATTCAAATAACATCTATGTTTTGTATAATGGGTATTCCTCATAAGAGGTTACCCTTGGTAAACCAGATGCTACTATATTAATGATGGGACATACACTAAGTAATCCAGTCTTACCAAACACAGATGCATCATTATCCAACTGAATTTGCTAGCGAACACACCCTTCTTTTTTACTTCACCAAAGTATATTTGGCTTATCTTAATCTTCCAGATTTGATGAATTAGTTAATAGGTGAACATTGGCAAGAATATTTATGACATTTGAACTTTTCTCTTTTGTATCTTTTTTTTCTCTTTCAATGTCTTTCTTCCTCATAGCGCAAACCAGATGCCTGATTTGCTTGAGCACACCCTGCAAATTATTTTTTTGTTATTACCTTTTTCCCCACTTTTGCAGAGTACTTGATCACATCCAGAGCCTAAAATGCAATGTGTTCGTCGTCTCAACCAAGCGACCCTAGGAAAACTCAACATATTCTGGGAAACTTTGTGCAATTTTTTTTCATTTCTTACACCTACAAATGTTTCACTTCTCTTTAAAAGAGGGCTTCCTGGTTCACTGGTCAAGCATGTCCATCATTGAGGTTGGGGCCCGAACCTCAACCTGAATATTTAGTTTCCTTATCAAAACCAAAAAAAAAGGGTGTTTCACTTGTCTTTACTCCGTTACTCATTTTTTATTGGGGGGATTAGGTACTTCTTGACTCATCTTGTTTAATGCGACGTAGATCTACATGAATATATAGCATTAAATATTTCAGACAGAAACAGATACTTATTCTATTTACTGTATAATATGGTAAAATTTGGTGCTTCTTATAGAATTTTGAAGAAACACAGTTCACATGCCGTCAGCCTCGCAACCACTTGTCACTGCCTTAAACCTCCAAAACTAAAATTTGCAAAGCCTTCATTCCAAAAAAATGAAAATGTAAAACTACCATTTCAGAACCTTCTTTTGTTTCATATTTCAAAAAGGAATGAAATTATCTTTAGATGATTTTAGTAGAGTTATGGTACTGAAAGCATCAAACCTGGAATCATCTTTTGAGAAAAAAGACTATGACTTACCAGGCCATGCAGATATTCCCATATGTTTCAAAACTGGTTGTGTGGGTACCGTACCATCTACCTCTAGAATTATCTCTTCCTCTGCAAGAGAAAGGTTGGACATCATTTGAGGTCCGCTGAGATTCTGAACTGCCTTTATCACCCTGCAGTAGGAAATGAGGAAACAACTGATAAGTAATCATTCATCTAAGCGCCAGATCTTAGTCTGGATATACCAAGACTTCATATCAAAGCAAGTCTACAAGTGCATCCAATTCGTAAAGTTTCTAAAACAAAATATTACCATGACGGTTCTGCTAAAATATGTCCAAGCCTGAGTTATCAACACAGGGAGAGAGAGAGAGAGAGAGAGAGAGAGAGAGAGAGAGAGAGAGAGAGAGAGAGAGAGAGAGAGACTCAACTAGAGACAGATCTATGATTTTTTCCTGCTGATGGAAAACTTAAATCATGTATTATATAACATAAATTAGAACTGTTGTGAGATCCTATATTTCTTGGTATACTCCTTGTACACGAAAACGGGCATGTTTTTTGCCCCTTTTTAAATGAAACTTATTACTTTTATCCAAAAAAAGAAACATAAATTAGAAGGCCAAAATCAGAAAAATTCACATCCGATGCTTTTGTTAACATATTTATAAGCTATCAGATAACTAAACAAAGGGGGCAATAATTTCCTCCCTATTTTATGCTACCGTAAAGAATACAATTATAAAATTTGGACCAAATTCAGAATAGAAAATTCAACAATACTTTGCTAGAGTGAGAAACTCCCCCCTCTCCCTAATTGTTGTTGCTGGAAACAAGACATCTGAGATCACAGAATGCAAAATTTGAGACAGATTGCTGGTACAAGTGGGTCGAAAGAAAGATCAACTTTGTCAGTCGATGTTTGTCCATGTTTGTCTAGTCCTACAGCAAACATCAAAATGAACAGGCAAACTTTGCAGGAGATGGAGAAGTGGGAGTAAGTGCATGAATATGTCTTCCAAAACACCAACGAGTTAGGGAGATATGTGCAAATAGTTTCAATAAATGAAGCTAGGAGAAGCATGATAATAGTCCCCGAGCCGATTGAACAACAAAATTTTTAAGAAATTCGAAATGACATACCCAATATTTCTAGCTCATCTTTATGCAGTATCACTGCATATAAATTATTTTCATATTTAAATATATCTTTAAGCAGCTTTCCAAGTTATATCTAAATAATGCTTTACCATCTTCGAGCATCAGGTAAACTCCATCTTGTAATGAAAGTTCTAAGTCTTCAGTGAAAATTATGTCCTTAGTTGAGGACTTGAAACCAACTAATCTCAAAAGATATGTGACCAGCTTGATTTCAATTTTTGTGAGAAAGTAAAGTACCCGAAGAACAAAAAGGTAAAGTGGGGTCCAACAACTAATGCTCAGTAATGGACCATACTTTTCAAGACTCCGAAGGTACTTGTCGTATATAAGGAAATGAAGCCGATGACCTGAAGAACTTGCTAGGACATCGAAAAGATTGTGAACTGTTATAATGTCTGCAACAATAGCACAAGCAGGAGCTATTCGTGAAAATGAATCTGCACCAACCGTCTTTTTATCATCAACCTGGCAAGAGAAGAGAAATAAAATGGATAAACAAATGGCAGCAGAAACTTCAAGAAAAAACATGATGCCATTCTGAGAAAATTATTTGCAGTTAATGCAACCCCAAGAAAGAACATATTTTTCTTTCTTTAGATATAAACGAATTTTTATTTCTAATGCCTTCAAACAGTATAGAACCTTCTATAGTGGAGGTATACAATTTTCTGTCACAGACAAAAGTAGTAACCTACAAATTTCTACTCCAAAAATAGATACTAAATGAAGGAAAATGTTAATCCATTACAACCTGAACAGCCATATTTGTAGAATCCGAATAAAACAATGACCAGCTATCTTCATCCTCCACTTCCCTCTCATCAGAAGCAGCAATTTCCTGTGAAGACAAACCCATGACGGTATCATCAGAAAATTAGACGTACAAATGGACAGCCAAACCTATAGCATAGCAACTGGAATTTAGAAATTAAGAAAAGAAAGCAATCTTGAAAAAGAGCTACTAAATGATATCTCATGTAGTTTAGTACTTGATTTCCAACACCAGGAGCCTCCCATGCTAGCATCATGTCGAACATCAAGCGGCGGAAGTCCTTATCGCTCAGATAATCAGGCTGGGTGGTTGCCACTTGAAGAGCTTGGAAGGAGCAAAATTCCAGAAAGTTCCTCGCATATATCAGTAAAGGTTGCTTAACATCATCAGGAAGATCTGAATCAAACTGATGTTGCAACTCTTCAATATGTAACTGCAAAATCCTGCAGTTGAGGCAGAATAGACAATAAGTTAAGACATCTCATAAACAAATATCTTAGCTTACAGGAAAGTTTAAAACTCTAGTGGCACTGTGGCAAGATTTTCACCAAGTCACCTTCTTGTTCGATTTCTACAGAAAAAAGTGAAAAGGGAAAAAATTCTATCACAGATTTCTTTCTCGGAAAGGCTTTAAGGATGCGTTTAGAATGTGGTCTAGTATGTCTGTGGATTATGAACAGAATAAAAGAACGTGCAGTAACCAGAAATAATAATTGTCAGGAAAATTCTGAAGGATACTTTCTACTGGGAAATTGATAGAGGACCGATATTTTGCTATGGACAGCCAAGACAGATTGGAGGTTCCCTGTAAAATCTTGTCACAAGTTGCTGACAAATCTGAATTCTAAGAAAGATGCATAACGGCCTTGGAAAATGCTACAGAAAACAAGAACCACACTAAAAGCGGCATTCTTTGAATGGACAGCATTATAGAATCCGTGCCTACGCAAGCTAATTTACAAAGAAGAGGTTCAGTTTATATAATAGGTGCACTTACATAGAATATGTGGACCATCTTTCTCTACATTGCTATCTGACCTGGCATAATATGAGTATGTTTCTGAACTTGTTTGGGCGTGCAGTGTATTATGGTAGGAAGCTCAAAAGAAGCATTATGCAGCAGGGTCAGAGGATAACGAAGATACAGAGACCAGTTTGAAGAAAAATATCATTTTGGATTTTCTTTTTTTCTTTTTATGAAATTCCCCTTGGCATTTTGTGGACGGTGTAAATAGATAGGAACAGTAGAGGTTATGATGGAATAGAGGATCATATATCTTGTATATAAATGTCTTCAAAATCTCTATTTGGTGCTAGTTGAATCCTGTTAGACTTATCTTGCAATTGTATAAGGACTCAGTCTAGACTCTGGTGCAATTATGCAAGCCTTAGCTTAGTGCTGGTATAGTAATAAAACTATTTATCAACATAATAATTATCAGAACAAAATCAAGAAGAATAGACACACATCTTGATTGAATTATGACATCGCTTTGTACCAAATGATTTATTAAATAAAATCTTGTGACACCAATTGTTTAGTAGAAAATTCATTCTCCTAACTGATTAAAAAGAAAAAAAATCCTAGACATTTCTGCCTTTATTAAAACTTAAAGTGACAGCTACAGATATAAGAAGAGTGCCACAGAAAAGATGCACTAAGCATCCTTTCTCCCAACAAAAGTGAAAAACAAAAGAGGAGCTAGAGCTTTTACGTTAGATGGACCAGTTTTACCTTCATCATGATTGAACAACCGTTGAAATTAGTTAACATGAATTCTATATTTTTTAACCAAAACCCTTTTAAGAAAAGGAAGCAATGTTACAGCTTAAATTCTCTATTCTTTGTGTGCTTGACTCTTTATATTAAAACCTAAGCTCCAAGAAAAGGAAAAAGACAGACTTTGTTTTGCTTTTAATGAAGTAAGATTCCTATTTCCTAGCGGAGTCTCTCTCCCCACCGCTTGGCTGTTAGAAAAAAATTTCATTCCAGTTTAGAGTTGAATGTTGATGTTAAAGATCTACTGTCACCCAACTTCTTGGCAGAAATAATATGTATATTCACGATAAGATAAATCACATTTGTATATTCACGAAAGGATAAAATGGTAAATGTCTAAAACAATACTAATTTAAATTGTAAGATTTATTAAAAGAACTTCCTACTAAAGAAGAAAGTATATTACCACATCAATTCTCGAGATAAAGAAATAGATAAAAGTATTGATGCATAACATTTAACTCGGCTCTCCAGTAGAGTTGACTATTCAAGGACATCAGGACCCTAGAAAGTTACATAGAGGACATGAAACCAAGAACAATCACTAACCTCTAACCATAAAAAAGAGAAGTGCAAGAGCCCCATTGTTCTTTAGCATCATATAGACTAAGGATGATTTCAAATTTAAATACCAAGGAAATCATGTTACAAGCAAACATCATTAGTGATTGATGTCCTTGTAATATGGTTGATCATTTCAACCAAAAAGCACAACTAGCTCAATCAAGAAGCAGAGAATTTTCGTACATCATTTAGATGTTAGAAATGGGAAAAAAAGACTACACCTCAATTCAAGCTACTTTGTTTTGGGGACAGCTTATGAATTCTCACAATCCATTTTCCTATTGGATCCATTTCATACATTTACTCAGTAAATTTGTGATCTCTAACACTAGAGGTTCTCCATAAGTGTGCATGCGCTTCAAGAGATTTTAGGTCCTTCAAGATAACTTCCTTTCGTGTGATTTTACGTCTACCTTACCAGACAAAAAAAAATCAGATCTAGCTCGTCTCATTTAACATCTTCAACAAACGTAAGACATGATGAAACTATCCCAAGTATCTTCCTTCATTTGTCCTCAATGTGTGCTACTCACACCTTCTGTAAAATGTGATCAGTTCTAATGTTATCTAACCTCGTATAACCACAGGTCAATCATCCATCATAATATTTGTATTTCTATGGAACTAATCTTGTACATATGTTGGGCCTTAGAAGCTCAACAAACACTCCCGTATAATATGGTTAGGCGGACAATTATTCTATATAACTCGCCTTTCACTTTGGTGGCTATCATGGTATCATAAAATACTCCCATACCACTCATCTAGTTCAATCATCATATTTTGATTCTATACGTTACATCATCTATCATTCGTTTTCCTAAAATATTGAGTTTAGCTATCCCAATTGTTTGCACTTAAGCACTGCAATCGTGTGTCAGCTCACCAGTCACCTCAAATAAATTGCAAATAGCATGTATTCAAGTGTCATTGAAACGAACCCAAAATAAAGGCTGATATTGAATGTGATTTGAGTTTGCATGACTAATCCAAAGCACGTTGAATCCTAACTCTCTTTGGTATATCCAACAAGGTGCAAATGATTAGGTCAAATCCCTCCATCCAGACTCCAAACTGTCTTTAAATGTAAACAGAGGACAAAAAGCAAAGAGACATTTCTGGCATGTTACATGCATGCTTTCTTTCATCAACAACCATTTCTACCAATACATGGTGGCTGTAGAAAGACTAAGGTATAACAGGAACACTTGCCTAATGCCCGTACAACAAGCAAACACAATTTTCAAGGTCCAGCTTTCTCACTGTCTTCATTGATGCACAAGGTAATACCCAAAATACTAACGCAACTTCTTATGACATTTTGGAGGAGCCAAAATGTTTCCTCCCTCCTCTCTCTCTCTCACAGTGTTGTCAAAAGCAAAAAGCTCTAAAAAGCGCTCTAGGTTTATTTGGGCTTTTAGCACAAAGCGCATTTAAAGTGTGGGCTTTAATTAAAAAAGGTGCAAGGAAAAAATAAAAATTTATATGTAATTCAAGAACAAAGTAACAAATTCATTCATAATGTTTCCCTTAGAAGCCCATACACTTATTTCCGATTATATTTGTTGTTTAGTGCCGCTTGATTCAAGAGAGAACTCATGTGCAATGAGGCACAAGCCTTAGTGCCTTGCATTACACTGAAGCGCAACTTAAGCAACGTGAAGCGCCCTCCTTGAGCTTTTCTAAGCTTCAAGGCTTAAGCGGCCTTAAATGAGCCTTTGACTACACTGCGCGCTCTCTCTCTCATGCGATACCTGCTAATGCCCATGATACAGTTGTAAAATGAGCAGGGGCGTATCTATGGAGAGGATGGGGGTGCCATCCGGTCGATTGGGTAGACTTTGATGTATGTACTAGAATTTCACGCCAAAAGATCGTCTATATTTGAAGAGTGGCAACCGAAGTCACAAAGTGACCCAAGGTGCCTTGGTCAAGGTACCACTTTTACTGGTGCAATGCCCAAGATAGATACTTGCTTTACTAGATTAGCAAGCTAATGTTACTTTTACTCTTGGCCTTGCTTATTCCTTTCTTCATTTTCTTTTCTTCTCTTCTCTTTGTACAATGCCATTTTTATTATATATTCAAATTATAAAATCATATTTGCTTCTGTATTCTTTTTCTAGATCTCGAATTTTTGTTTGAATTTGATTTAACTCTTTTGTTTCTTTTATCTATTTAAGGTCAACTTTTCCTTGATGTCAAATAAAGGATCCAACATTTTCAGTTTACTTATCACGTATTTATTATTGCACCAAATATCTTGTAAAGTGATCAAATTAATTCAAAAAGGATCGAACCGAATCGAATTAATTCTAAACAAAGCAAACCAACCAAATTTACCCCCTAATTCAATCTCCTTGACTAGTGGTAAGTTTAGTGTCACCGGCAACCATCAAATCATGGATGCGCCTCTGAAAATGAGCACATTCGCATTGTAATAGCATGCTAACATAAATATTAAGTAGATTATTGAAACCATCTACCCAACAGGCATTGTTTAAACTTCAGCATGGGTACACTGGTAATAGCAGCCTCGTGCCTTATGTTCAATCGCATTTCAGAGACAATAAGCTACTAATACATTTGTATGTTTGGACATGGAAAGAAAAGGAGTTTACTTGCAACAACGAGAGACAACAGAGTTTGCGAGTGGAGAGAGAAAAGGTAAAGGCTGATAAGGCGGAGTGGTGGCTACATCATCAACACCTTCATTGTCACCGTCACGCATTTTTCCGCTGAAAAAGAATATGGATTTCAACGCTAACATACTCTTAATCTCGTTTCCATTGCTCTTCTGCTTGTTACTTTTCCCCAATCCCAGTGCATTCTCATTCTCCATCTTCCTGTTTTGCCTTCACTTCTCTCCTTTTTCCAACTTCAGACTTCAGATCGATCGCCGGCGGTTGCCGCCGGCGGATAGATATGGTTCTAATTGGTAACGGACTTTATTATAGGGATTAGGGAATAGGAAAGGCAAGGACGCGCCAATCGCGAAATCAGTATTTGTCCTGTGACGAGCTTTTTGTTTAGCTTAGCTAGAAAATTGGTCACCTTTTAAATGTCCGCTTAAAGTAGGAGCGTTCAAAACCGAACGGAAACCGAAAACCCAACCGAAATCGAAGCTTAATGGTTTATTGGTATCGGGTTAACGGTTTAACGGACGGGGAACATATTGAATTTTTTTATTAACGGCTTATCGGTTTGGGGACGGATTATTCAATTTTCTTAACGGATAATCCGTTAACCCGTTAAGAATATATATATACATATAAAAATTATTTTTATTCATATATATATATTGAATTAATCAAAAATATATATTAATTCATATATATATATATATTGAATTAATATATATATATATATATAATATATATATATATATATATATTATATATATATATATATATATATATATATATATATTAANGGGCAGGCTGTTAAACAGAAAAGATAAACAAATTTTAATTGCTTGCTTCGCTCATTCTTTTCAATCGTATCAAACCAAAAACAATTTACTTGATTGCTTCACGTATTCTTACCACCTCCAATAGGTGCAGTGGAAGTACCAAAACTTAAAACACAAGAGATAGTTTAACGAGTAGAATCTGTTGTTAAATTGAGTTTAACACATACATCTGCAGGTTTGCTTGCATGTAAAAAAAACGTCAATCCGCACACATTTCGGCAGGTGTTCTTAGATTGTTTAGAAATTAGAGCGACATCTAAAGAAAATTGGACCAATTATAAAACAAGAGCAAGAAATCTCATTCTTTGACCAACATCAGCATACATTTGAAGCACGGCGAAGCAAATTTTGGACCCTCGCTAAATTTGGTAATTGCCTCATGTGCAATATAGATTTAATTAGGCCGTTAAACCGTCCGATAAGAGCTAAACCGATGCCAATCCACCCGATATCTTATCGGGTGGCTAGCGGATTAATACATCTAAAAGCCGATAACCGATAAGCCAAACTGTTAAGAGTAAATAACCGCCCAATCCGCCCGATAAGCGGCCCTAATTTAAACGAGAGTAATTTGATGTTTTTGCCTCCCATCCAAAAATGAAAAAATCTGGTTTTATACCCATTAAGCCCAAATTATTTACCCTTTAATATTCAAGTCTAAATTGTTTACTTTTCCCACATACGCAACTCCGATTATTTACCCCGCCCACCCATTTGTTATTTGCTTCTCAGAATCCTCAAAATATAGCTTATTCATCTACAATGGCGATGTTTGTGTTCTGCGTGATCACAAGAAGATCGTCAAGAAGAAGAATAAGCAGAAGCTAAACTTGAGGATCCCTTTTTCTCAGCTTTCTCCCCCTAAGTCTTGGAAAAGAACTCATCTTTAAATTACTTCACATCAAGATAGATCATTTATTTATTTATATATATATATATATATATATATATATATATATATATATATATATATATATATATATATATATATATNATATATATATATGTGTGTGAATAGCTTCTGGAGAAACACCCCCTACCCCCCTCTTTTTGTTCTTGTGCAACAAGATTTCGGAGTTGAAGGATGGCTTAGCACAACAGGACAAGGATTCTAAATTTTTGATTACTCAACATTTCTGTGTAGAGAACTTCTAGTACCTATTATCTTTATTTTTATTTTGTTCAATATTGGCCTCAGATAAGCTTAAATGAAGCAAAAAGGGCATGGTTCATACAATCGACTCCAACTTGCTTAGAATAGCTGTTGTCGACCTTTCTGCAGTTCTAACTAGTCAAACTGATGTGTAGTTATAGATACTCTTCCTTTCATATGTCCTCTCTCCAATTATTATATTCAAAATTTTGTATCTTCGATCACCCAATGGTTTGTAATTTTATTTGGTAAAATCTTTTTTACATTGATCCAAAGTGTGTGTTATTAAATATTGCTAATAGCACCTTCTGAAAGTTCTTCGGATTTGTTACATTGTTCTTTCTAGGATAAATTTCATAACATATAGAGTTACAAAATAGAACAATACTCCCTTCGTCTCAAATTATCTGTCATATTTTTCTTTTATACGGCCCTTAAAAATATTAATTAGAAGAGATTTTTGATAATTTTACCCTTATTTATGTCTTAAGATATAATCTATCTTCATTGAATATTTATTCTATTTATGTGTCATCTCCATCTTCAAGAACAATTACTACTGAAGGTAAAATGAGAAAAAAAAATTAATTTTGTCTAAACTTCTAAAATGACAAATAATTTGAGACAACTATTTTTAAAGATCACGACAGATAATTTGAGATGGAGGGAGTAACGTGTTGTTAAAGTTGTAAGGTACTAGTTTAGTAATTAAATACTTGTCGTCCGCTTGTTGGGGTGGAAAGATAAATCGTAGGGGAGGGACACCTCAATATGACTATGCAGTTTTAAAAGTCAGAGATTCATTATTAGTACATGTTAAATAGTTACAGAGTTCTCTATTGGTTCCTTTTTTCTCCTTTGACTTGCTTTATATTTTGGAAAGCTTGGATTTAAATGGCAAGAATGATAGTTGGGGATGATGATGTAACAAATCATATAAATAGTGAAAAAATATCTTTTTGTTGGATGTGCAAATAAAATCTCAAATTGGTAGTTGAAAAATTTGGGAGCCTTCATATAAGATATTCGGATCTCTTAAAAGTATCACATCATATTAAAAGTATATACAGGCTGATTTAGCCCAACAACTGGTATTAGAGTTAAATTTTGTCGGGACGAGTATGGCGATGATATAGTCATGGGGTGGGGATCGACTTGCTTACCCTTATGAGCTTGGGCATGCGTATATAAGAAGAAAATAGTTGCGGGCTTCGGTTGCTATAAATGCTCTAACAATGTGGTTCGCACACAATGGATCTTGAAAATTGCCCGTGGATTGTGATAGTGAGCCACGCGAAACATAGTTTAAGGGAAAAATTATTGGATTTGGGAACGAAGTCCTACATTGGTAGCTGAAAAGATTGAGAGCCTATACAAGCTGTAGGCATATCTTAATGGTGTGAGACCTTTTTGAGGAAAATCGCGCGGGTTTCAGCCAAAACGAACAATATCACGCCAAGTTAATAGTATCTACGGGCTAGTTGAGCCCAACAACTAGTATTAAATCCCAGGTTCGGCTGGACGAGTATGGTAATGGACAGTGATAGCCTGAGCCTCGGTTTGCTTACCTTTCAAGCTTGGAGACGCGCACACAAGAAGAAGTTAGTTACAAGCTTTGGTTGCCATAAATATTCTAATGATGTCGGTCGCACATAGTGAATCTCAAAATTTGACTCGTGGTTCGTGGTAGTGGCCCACATGGAACTTAGTTTGGGGGGTGAGGGAAGATTATTATGTGTGTGAACAAAGTCCCTCATTGGTAGCTGAGAAGATTAGGAGCCTGCATGTAAGGTATAGGGATTTATCACGACCCCAATCTCCCTTTGTAGGATGTCAAGATGACACCTAGTCTCTAAGACTAGGTAAGCCTAACATACATGAAGAATTAACGGAAATAATAATAAAACTTTCAATTAAATACAACAACTATCATAAAAAGGACTCCACAATACAACTGAAAATAACATCCCAAAATCTAGTGAAACCGAGTCATAAGCTTTACACGAGTATACTGAAACATCCCTAATACATCAGTATATATAATAGAAGTATGCAATAGAAACTAAGATAAAGGGTGACTCAGAGGCTTGCGAACGCCGATAGGTATACCTTGAAGTCTTCAATCCACACTGAACTCACCGATGCCTAGGCTGGTATGAAGTACCTGGATCTGCACAAAAAGCTGTGCAGAAGCGTAGTATGAATATACCACAATGGTACCTAGTAAGTATCAAGCCTAACCTCGGTAGAGTAGTGACGAGGTCATGTCAAGACACCTACTAGAATAAATAAAGAAACTGAACATGTATGGTACAATATAATAATGGAAACAAGGAATGAAATAATGAATAAATATAACAAGATAAGCTACACCAAAAGTTAAGGTAATAAAGGCATCAAGGGAGGAAACACGTAATAAGAACACCAAAAAAATGATGCAAACAAAACACAAGTGATGTAAATAAAAGATAACAACAAGAATCATGTCCAAGGTACCGCCTCGTATCTCATTTCACAATCACAATCACAATCTTTCCTTATATCACTGCGGGAGCCTTGCATTTAGTTTTAAACATCATCTTTTTAAAACAGTTACCCGCATTTTAGCCCACCTTATCACACCGCATGCATATCAACCCTTATCCTTATACCACCGCATGCGTATCAATACAACAACATATCACAATCTGCACCTCAATTGCCTAATACCACTACTTGCCAAAGAAGTCAACAATAATAATATTTACACAATAAATAGCCCATGGCTCAATCACAATATGTACAAGAGTCTCAACAATAGCAACCAAGTGAATAACTCAACAAGAATGGTATTTCAACAATTTACAACTTTGCCTCAATATGATCACAACTTTACAACTTCAACACCAAAAATCAACAATAAGATTTTTCAAGAAATAACAACTTCAAGTAAGGTAACTCAACAGTTAAGTATTTAACAAGGAAATGAGAAAATAGTAACTTCAACAATGCATGTAAGGGCAAATAACAAGTAAGAGATGAAACAAGTAGTAACAATGTCAAGTGAAGCATCTAAGCATAGATTAATGATGACGAATATAACATGTTATGACAGCTCAATTAAAGGCAAGAAAAGAATCTATATAGCTTAAAATTTTGCCTGTGTAACCACTCGTTACCTTGCGTACACGTCTTTCACGCACCACAATTAACACAAAACAATACCAATCCTAAGGGGCAATCCCCCCCCCCTCCCCCACCCCCCAAAAAAGTTAGGCAAGCTACTTATCTCAAAACACGCTAACTCAATCCATTAGTAAGCCTTTTATGCGAATATCCAACTCCAAGCGGCTCGAATCTAGCCAAAATAACTTTATACCATAAATATAAATCATAGGAAACTATTCTGAAGAAAGTTGGAATCTTTAAAGAAAATCAAAAAGTCAACTCCGGGCTCGTGTTTCGGAACCCGACCAAACTTATAAAATCCAATTACTCATTCAATAACAAGTTCAACCATACTAAAATTACTCAATTCCATTATCAAATCGACCTTCTAATCCCCAAAATATAGTCTATGAAGCTTTCACACTTTTTCCCAATAACACCGATTCATACCGAACCAACTCTGATTGACCTCAAATTTTGCACACAAGTCATAAATGACACAACAGACCTATTCCAACTTCTAGAATTGGAATCCGACCCCTATATCAATAAAGTCAACTCTCGATCAAACCTCTCGACCTTCCAAACCTTAACTTTCTAACTTTCGCCAATTCAACCCAAAGCGACTTACAAACATCCAAATCAATATCCGGAAACGCTCCTAAGTCCAAAATTACCATTCGGAGCTATCAAAACTATCTAAACTCCATTCCGGAGTTGTCTACATAACAGTAAAACTATGGTCAACTCTTGCAACTTAAGCTTCCAACTTTGGGACTAAGTGTCCCATTCCACTCCGAAACTCACATGAAACCAAATGCAACCACTTCAAAAAGTCACATAACCATAATATAACATAGAGAAGGCAATAAATAAGGTGTCACGCCCCAACCTCGAGAAGCACGACCGTCGCTCAATCGAGTAAACCCCAACTGAGCAAGCCTTATTAATACCATTCTACCCCAAATCAATACGGTTAAGGGAACCACGCTATCATTTATTTAGACAATAGAAAAATTTGAACATTCACATTGTTAAACCATTTTCATGCCACAATCCTTAAACCATGGTTAAGCTTTCAATATTTCATACAGATATAGTTTAGAAGAGCTAGAGTACAAAGTTACAACATGGTTTATTGACCTATCCAATACCCGTACGTAACCCACACAAACGTCTACGGAACCTCTAAGGATACAAAAGACAATAACGACAATGCCGGCAACAAGGCTCCGGCTATACCTCAAAAGTGGATATCTATAACAAAAGATGTACAACAAAGCCCCTGGAAAGAGAAAGGGGCTCACCAAGACTTTGAGAGGAGGATGCTCCGCTATACGTGATCGGCCCTATCCGCTATGGAGCCACCTACATTCATTTAACAATGTAGCGCCCCCCGCAAAAGGGACGTTAGTACCACGGAATAGTAGTAGTATGTATAATTAAACGCCATCCTGTTAGAAAGAACAACCACACAAGAGTAAAGAGGAAATAGTAAAGACAACAAAGTTTCAAATAAGCACCATGTCAACAATATAAGGAGGTTCACATGATTTTCACATAGTTTCTGAAATTTTAGATTGGGGCATCCCACACTGTTGCATCATTATCCATATTGCCACCGCTTTCTTGAGCGGAGTCCGATCACGGCCCGATCGGCTAAGCCGTCTCCCCGAGACGTTACCATTATTTCATTCACACTTTCCAGTTTCAATCATCAATACATTACCACCATGTGCATATATCATGGCGTCCGATCACGGCCCGATCGGCTAAGCCGTCTCCCCGAGACGTTACCATTCTCCGTTATTCATCTCACTCCAACCTTTGGTTACACATGTATTAGTTTACCGGCACTTGGGGCCACAATTTTCATATTCCATAACTCACGTTTCACATTGTTCCCATTTTCAACATTTACTTTGCCACTTAAGATCATAGGCACATACAAAAGCAATTTAAGTCATAAGCATAGAGAGGAATTCGTCCAGTTTGGCATATTAGTCCCAAAGTAACCTTGGCATGACATTTAGGCATTTAGCACATAGATCATGTTCTCCACACATCCTCCATTTACAAAGAATAACACATTAAACACATGAAGAAGTACCTACCACCTACATTTTCACAACAATAATTCACTTACATAACAAGTACTGCATCAATCACGTTTCGAACTTACAACATTTACACGGGCACCATGGAAGCTCAATTTCTAATAGGATGGGGTTTTAGCCATACATACCTCAATGGAGATTTCCTTAAATCTTTATATTAATTTCCGGGACTCTTAGCACTTCAATCTATTTTATAAGAATTGCAAATTGAACCAAGAATTAGAGACATGATTAGGATTCTAGCTTATTCGAGCATACTACCAAGCACTAAGTGTGAACAGTGATTCTAGGGCCCTTTTGTGAGGGATTTTCATCATCCTATACCACAATTGCTATCCTTTTGGTTCACAACCTCCCCATATCCCATTATCTTTTATGCATGCAAGATTATCATCCCTTAAACCCATAAACCCACTTGCTAATCACTTATTTCAATAGAAATTTCGAAATTATAGGTGAGGTACAAGTTCTTACCTCTTAGGGTGAAGACCTAGCAATTTCACTTGACAATCTTCAAGGATTTGGGGCAAGGGTTGAGTGGGGACTTGATGAAGATCACTCCCTCTCACTCTAGAACTCCCTCTCTCACTCTATATGCAGTAAAATAATAGAAAAATGGTCTAATGGGGGTGTTTTTAATGAGATGGGGTCGGGTTTTAAAACTTAGACAATAGGAGCCCCGACTCAGATATGCGATCGCATATGCGACCGCAAAGTGAACATGCGGCCCGCAGAATGGACCGCAAAAATGCTCCCCAAAAAATGAACAATCTGCCTGGGTATGCGACAGGAATGCGGTCCGCATACCTGTTCTACGATCGCATAATGCACCGCAGAACCGCCCCTTACAAAATCCCAAGGGAATTATGCGATGACTATGCAGCCCGCATAGTGATTATGCGATCGCATAATTGGCCGCATAGTTGACCTCAAATTGTCCATCATACTGCCTCACTTTGCGACGACTATGCGGTCCGCATAGCTATTCTGCAATCGCATAATGGACCGCAGAAATGCAATTTTCTAGAAAACATTATTCCTTCACTTTTTAATGCATAGATCAGTCCAAAAGGGTCCGAACCGCGGCGAGCTGAGGAATTTTATACGTTTCTAACACATATTCCTAATTTGGCATTACGAGTTTTGAGTAGAAGTTTTCACGGGGCCTTACATAAGGGAACAGAGCTAAAATACTCAAAATGACCGGCCGGATCGTTACATTCTCCCCTCTTAATAAGTGTTTGTCCTCGAACGAGTATAGATACATACCTGAATTGATGAAAAGATGAGGATAATGGCTATACATATCATGCTCGGTCTCCCAAGTCGCCTCCTCGACTGGTTAACCCCTCTACCAAACTTTCACTGAAGCAATGCTCTTTGACCTCAACTTTCGGACCTGCATGTCCAGGATGGCCACCGACTCCTCAACATAAGACAAATCCTTGCCCAACTGGGCTGAGCTGAAATCCAACACATGGGACAGATCACCATGATACTTCTGGAGCATAGAAACATGGAATACCGGATGAACTGCAAATAGACTAGGTGGAAATGCAAGCTTGTAGGCCACCTCACCAATCCTCTCAAGAATCTCAAAAGGTCCGATATACCTAGGGCTCAACTTGCCCTTCTTCCCGAACCTCATAACACCCTTCATGGGCGAAACCCGGAGCAAGACCCGCTCTCCAATCATGAATGCAACTTCACGAACCTGATCCGCATAACTTTTCTGTCTAGATTGGGCTGTACAAAGTCGATCTTGGATCAACTTGATCTTCTCCAAGGCATCTCGAACAAAATCCATGCCTAATAACTTAGCCTCTCCCGGTTCAAACCAACCAACTGGGGAACGATATCGTCTCCCATATAGGGCCTCATAAGGAGCCATTTGAATACTCGATTGGTAGATATTGTTGTAGGCAAACTCTGCAAGCGGCAAGAACTAATCCCAAGAACCCTCAAACTCCATAACACAGGCACGAAGCATATCCTTCAATATTTAAATGGTGCACTCGAACTGTTTATCCGTCCAGGGTGGAATCATGTACTCAACTCAACCATTGTGCCTAACTCACATTGTACGACTCTCTAGAAGCACGATGTAAATTGCGTGCCCCGGTCGGAGATGATGGATACTGGCACGCCATAAAGTCGAACAATCTCGCAGATGTAGATCTGAGCCAGTTGCTCTGAAGAATAGGTAGCCACCACCGGAATGAAATGAGCCGACTTGGCAAACCTATCTACAATCATCCATACAACGTCTAATTCTGTGGGAGCCCAATAACGAAGTCCATGGTAACTCGCTCCCATCTCCACTCGGGAATCTCAAGTGTCTGAAGCAAACCTCATAGACTCTAGTGCTTATACCTCACTTGCTGACAATTTAGGCACCGAGCTACATACTCCACTATGTCCTTCTTCATTCTCCTCCATCAATAGTGTTGCCTCAAATCTTGATACATCTTAGCGGCACCCGGATGAATGGAGTACCACGAATTGTGGGCCTCCTGAAGGATCAACTCACATAACCCAGGCACACATAATCGACCATACATCCGCAACACACAGTCATCTCCGATAGAAACCTCCTTGGCATCGTTGTGTTGTAACGTGTCCTTAAGGACAAGCAAATAGGGATCGTCATATTGACGTTCTCTTATGCGATCATATAAAGAAGACCGAGAAACCACGCAAGGGTGAACACAACTGGGCTCTGAAACATCCAATCTAACAAACTGGTTGGCCAAGGCCTGAACATCCAATACTAATGGCCTCTCCGCTGTCGGTAGATATGATAAATTGCCCAAGCTCTCCGCCTTTTGACTCAAGACATTGGCCACCACATTGGCCTTTCAGGGATGATATAGAATAGTGATATTATAGTCCTTAAGCAACTCTAACAACCTCCGCTGCCGCAAGTTAAGATCCTTCTGTTTGAATAGATGTTTTAGACTCCGGTGGTCGGTAAAGACCTCACAGGGGACACCGTACAAATAGTGCCGCCAAATCTTCAAGGCATGAACAATAGCTGCCAGTTCCAAGTCGTGGACATGATAACTCTTTTCATGAACCTCATATGTCTAGATGCATAGGCAATCACCCTACCATCTTGCATCAACACCGCGCCAAGGCCAAGACATGATGCATTATAGTACATAGTGTAAGACCCCGAATCCATAGACAACACCAACATTGGGGCTGTAGCCAAAGCAGTCTTGAGCTTTTGAAAGCTCTCCTCACACTTCTAGGACCATCTGAAAGGAGCACCCTTCTGGGTCAATCTGGTCATAGGTGCAGCAATAGACATAAACCCTCTATGAAACGATGGTAATACCTGGCCAAACCAAGAAAACTCTAGATCTTAGTAGCTGAAGGTGGTCTGGGCCAACTCTGCACTGCTTCAATCTTCTTCGGATCTACCTTGATCCCCTCACTTGACACCAAATGACCCAAAAATGCCACCGAATCTAGCAAAAATTAACTCTTCGAGAATTTTGCATAAATCTTCTTTTCTCTCAAGGTATGGAGAACAATCCTCGGGTGCTACTCATGATCCTCCTGGCTGCAGGAATACACCAAGATGTCATCGATAAACATAATGACGAAAAAATCAAGATAGGGCTAGAATACACTGTTTATAGGTGCATGAATGCTGCTGGGGTGTTGGTCAGCCCAAGTGACATCACAAGGAACTCGTAGTGACCATACCGAGTCCTAAAAGAGGCCTTCGGGATATCCGGATCCCGAATCTTTAGCTGATGATATCCTGACTGCAAATCAATCTTTGAGAACACTGTGGCACCCTGTAGATGATCAAATAAGTCATCAATGCATGGCAATGGGTATTAACTGTGACCTTGTTCAACTGCCGATAATCAATAGACATGTGCATAGAACCATCCTTCTTCTTCACAAACAAGACGAAGCACCCCACGTCGATACACTAGGCCGAATGAAACCCTTATCAAGAAATTCTTGTAACTGCTCTTTTAACTCCTTCAACTCTTCTAGGGCCATACGGTATGGTGGTATAGAAATAGGCTGAGTGCCCGACAACAAATCAATACCAAAATCAATATTCCTATCGGGTGAAATGCTTGGAAGATCTGTCGGAAATACATCTGGATAGTCTCTCATTACTGGAATTGACTCAACGGTAGGAGTATCAACACTAACATCTCTCACAAAGACTAGATATGCATCACACCCCTTCTTAACCATCTGTTGTGCCTTAAGAAAGGACACAACCCTGCTAGGAATATATTCCAAAGTACCCCTCCACTCTAACCGCAGTAAACCTGGCATAGCCAATGTCACCGTCTTGGCATGATAATCAAGAATAGCATGATAGGGTGGCACTAGTCCATGCCCAAAATAATATCAAAGTCTACCATACTTAGTAATAATAGATCAACTCTGGTCTCGAAACAACCAATAACAACTAAATATGACCGATACACACGGTTAACAATAATAGAATCTCCCAGAGGCGTGGACATATAAACATGAGAACTCAAAGAATTATGAGATATACCCAAATACGGAGCAAAGTAAGATGATACATATGAGTAAGTGGAGCCTTGATCAAATAAGACTGATGCATCTCTATGACAATCCAGAACAATACCTATGATAACTGTGTCTGATGCAATCACCTCTATCCTACCTGGAAAAGCATAACAACTAGCCTGGCCTCCCCCTCTAGGGCGACCTATACCCACCTGACCTCCACCCCTAGATGACTGTGCAGGTGGAGCGTCAACTGGAGCAGTAACTACGACCTGAGAAGTCTGGGGACCTTGTAGAATATGTGGAGACTGAGTAGTCGGTGGAGGTGCACCCCTCCCGAGTCTTGGCAAGTCCCTCATCATGTGATGGGCATCACCACACTCGAAACAAGCTCTCGGAGGACGTGGTTGTCGATAATTGCTCAGGCTTGATCGACTAGACAGATTGCTGAAAGCACCCCGTGCTAGAGGTACACTAGATAGTGGCGGTGCATAATGGGCAACCTAAGACCTGGGAGTAGCCGGAGTACCACTAGAAGCTGGAGGTGTTGAATGAACTGGACTGCTCATATAGGCACTACCATAACGGGCTGCGACTAGGGCATGGGCACCACTATATCCGCCAGAATCTCGAGGCCTCTTGGCCTCCCTTTTCTCTCTCTCCCGGCCCCGCATACTCTCTAATCTCTGTGCGATCTCTACCACTTGCTGATATGGAGTATCTGTCTCGACCTCTCGAGCTATGTTGAATCTAATACCATAGTTGATCCCCTCGATAAATTGATAGGCTCGCTCTCTGATTATGGAAACCAAGGCAGGTGCATGTCTGGACAACTCACTGAATCTGATGGCATACTCTAACACGGTCATAGCACCCTAGCACAACTACTCCAAATCCCGCACCATGCATCCCGAAGGCTCTAGGGGACAAACTTTCTTAAGAACATCTCTGAAAACTGAGCCCATGTGAGTGAAGCTGCATCGGCTGGGCTACCCTCCTCATAAGCCCATCACCATTGATACGCTGGTCTCGATAGTTGGAATGTAGTAAAAGTAACCCTGGTCATCTCCACAATACCCATGGTGCGGAGAATACAATGGCACTTCTCTATAAAACCCTGTGCATCCTCTGAATCTAGGCCGCTGAAAGTAAGAGGGCGGTACTTATTGTACCTCTCAAGTCTTAAGCTCCTCATCCTCAAATGTTGTTGTCCTTACCTCAGGCTGAACTGGGACAACTGGCTGTACTGGTATAACCTCTGGGACCTGGTCAACATAGACTCGCTGCTCGGGCTGCGTGAGTCTGAGCTCCTCCCCCAGCCTGAGATGTGGCTAGTGCAAGTGGAATCAACCCCGCCTAAGCTAGAGTACCAAACATGCTCATGAACTGTGCGAGGGTCTCCTGAAGTGTAGGGGTAACTATATGAGCCTCAGGTTCTTGGCCCCCAATTGGAGCTACCGGTGGCTCCTCTATCGCAGCTTGAGCAAGTGCTCTGGCTGCACCACTTGCCCCTCCTCGGCCTCGGCCTCTACCCCGGCCTCTCGCTGCTCTAGCAGGGAGCGCGGGTGTCTGATCGTCGGATCCAGCGTTGTGTGTCCTCACCATCTATGAGAGAATAGAAAGAAAAAGATTTAGAATTTCGAAGTCAACAATTCTCACGATAAGAAATCAAATAAGTGATGTTCCCGAATAGTTCCATAGCCTCTCGAAGATAAGTACAGGCGTCTCCATACAGATCCGCGAGACTCTACTAAACCTGCTTATGACTCGTAACACCAATGAACCTAGGGCTCTGATACCAACCTGTCACGACCTTAATCTCCCTCCGTATGATATCGTGATAGCATCTAATCTCTAAGACTAGGTAAGCCTAACATATATGAAGAATTAAAAAAAAATAACAAAACTTCCAATTAAAATAAACAATTATCATAAAAAGGACTCCACAATACAACTGAAAGTAACACCCCAAAATCTGGTGAGATCGAGTCATAAGCTCTGCATACCGAAACATCCCTAATATATCAGTATCTATAATAGGAGTATGCAATAGAAACTAAGATAGAGGGTGACTCCGAGGCCTGTGAACGCCGACAGGTATACCTTAAAGTCTCTGATACAAGATCAATTCACGGATGCCTAGGCTTGTATGAAGTACCTGGATCTGCACAAAAAGATATGCAGAAGCGTAGTATGAGTAAACCACAATGGTACCTTGTAAGTATCAAGCCTAACCTCGGTAGAGTAGTGACGAGGTCAGGTCAAGACTCTAACTGGAACAAATAAAGAAACTGAACATGTATGGTACAATCTAATAATGGAAACAAGGAATGAAACAATGAAGAAATACAACAAGATAACCTACAATGAAGGTTAAGGCAATAAAGGTATCAAGGGAGGACACACATAATAAAAACACCAAGGAAACGATGCAAACAAAACACTAGTGATGTAAATGAAAGATAACAACAAGAATCATGTCCGAGCTACCGCCTCGTATCTTTTTTCACAAGAACAATCACAATCTTTCCTTATATCATCGCGGGAACCTTGCATGTAGTTTTAAAAATTATTTTTCCCGAAATAGCTACCCGCGTCTTAGCCCACCTTATCACACCACGTGGCTTCAAGTGGTTCCCTTACTAGCAACACGCGAATAAAGCCCACCTTACCTCACCACATGCGTATTAACCCCTATGCTTATACCACCTGTCACGACCCAAGTCTACCATGTCGTGATGGCGCCTAACGTGGAACTAGGTTGTAACAGCCCAGCCCGCTAGTGATATTGTCCGCTCTGGGCCTAGACCTTCACGGGTTTAAAATGCGTCGCTAGGGTCTAAGGCTTGTTAACTTGCATATCCAGCATCCCTCTTGTGTTTTGCCGATGTGGGACTCTGTCTAAAGTCTGGGGTGTTACATACACCCCCTCTTATGGACTCAGCGTCCTCGCTAAGGTTTGCCCCACCACATGGGATTCGCCTAGACTCAGCATTGAGGTTTGCCCCGCCTAACCGGGATTTGCCTAAACTCAGTTGAACTCTGACCCACCATCGGCACGGCTAACACAAGTCATCTGTAACAGCCCAGCCAGCTAGTGATATTGTCCGCTCTGGGCCTAGGCCCTCACAAGTTTAAAATGCGTCGCTAGGGTCTAAGGCTTGTTAACTTATATACCCAGCATCCCTCTTGTGTTTTGCCGATGTGGGACTCTGTCTAAAGTCTGGGGTGTTACATAGGCAAGCCGACTCTTTTACCAAAACAGCCCGATAATCTAAAATAAAGATTTCTTTAAGCTATTAATTAACAAAATTTATAATATAAGTCTGAATAACAAGTGCGGAAAGAAAAGTCTGACATTAGGGTGTCACTAGTCATGAGCATCTACTAAAAACTGTCTGAAATACTAAGACTAATACAGTCTGGAAATCATCTAATAATATCTATAGGAAGATAGGAGGGAGAAGAGCAAGGCTGCGATCGCCATAGAGCTACCTTGACAACTCCAAAATATCCGCGATGGATGAAAATCAACGCTCGCTAACACGTCCAACAACCCCTGGATCTTGACACAAGGTGCAGGGAGTAATGTGAGTACGCCAACTCAGTAAGTAATAAAGGTAATAAAGACTGAGCAGTAGGAAACACATAAAATCCATATCATGAAATCTCAATAAGTACAACATGCTTTTAAATCAGCATATGAGTCAAATCATCTCGTTTAAAATCCAGTTTTCGGTAAAAAAATCATTTGAAGATGCTTTTCAACAATTTCAACAGAGGCTCAATGCAATTTAGAGTAAAAGTGAAGAAAATCATAAACAACCCCTCGGACAAAATATCACTCGTGAACAGCCCCTCGGGCAAATATAAATCATAAACAGCCCCTCAGGCAAACCTCATAGTCACTCATATACAGCCCCTCGAGCATACCTCACAATCACTCATAAACAGCCCCCTCGGGCACAATATAAATCAAGAACAGCCCCTTGGGCACAACATGAATCAAGAACAACCCCTCGGGCACAACATTCAACATCATATCACTCACTTAGGGTACCCGCGCTCACGGGGGGTGTGCAGACTCCGGAGGGGCTCCTATAGCCCAAGCGCTATAACAAGCCACCTCGTGGCATAATCAATCAGGCCCTCGGCCTCTCATCATCATAAATCAGTAACAACATGCTGCGGTGCGCAGCCCGATCCCATAATATCCTCACAACATAGGCCCTCGGCCTCACTCAGTCAGAAATATCTCAAGCCACTCGGGCTATCAGTAAAACATGGTGCTCAGCCCAAAATATCATTTTATGCATCAAAACAAAGTATTAAAGACTGAGTTATGAAATCAGTAAAACATAGCATGACTGAGTACAAATCTTAAATAAAAAATGTGAGGAATTAATAAGAAAAGGCCCCTAAGGGTCCAAACAGCTTTGGCACGAGGCCCAAATATGGAATTCAGCCCAACTTATATAAATTCTTTCTAAAACACATAAGTATCATATAGTTTCTAGTCATATACGCAACTTAATAGTTGCTAGGGGACTGACCAAGTCACAATCCCCAACTGTGCACGCCCACACGCTCATCACCTAGTATGTGCGTCACCTCACAATAGTGAAGCGATGTGAAATCCGAGGCTTCACACCCTCAGGACAAGATTTACAATCATTACTTACCTCAACCCAATCAAATCCCTACTCCGCGACGCCCTTGCCTCTGGAATCGGCCTCCAAACGTCCCGAATCTAACCAAAAGCAATACAATGTAATCAATATATGCCAATGAACCAATTCCTTATGAAAAACTATCAATTTATACCAAAATCTCGAAAATCACCCAGACCTGGCCCCGGGCCTACGTCTCGAAATCAGACAAAAATCACAAAATTAGAAACTCCTTTCACTCACGAGTCCATACATACAAAATTTATCGAAATTCAATCTTATTTGGTCACTCAAATCCTCAAAATTCGCTCTCCAATTTTCAAGCACTAAATTTCCAAAATTCTAGCTCAACTTCTCAATTAGATGATGGATAAAACCATAGATTCATGAAATTTAAACCATTATAGGTTAGAATCACTTACCCCAACGTTTCTCCTTGAAACCCATCGAAAAATTGCCTCTCTCCCGAGTTCCTCAAGCCCAAAATCGAAAAATGAAGAACAAACCTCGAGCTGGGGTTTTCTGCCCTGAAAAATCGCACCTGCGGTCATATTCCCGCTTCTGCGGCACCGCACCTGCAGAATTTCCATCACAGGTGCGGAACCCTCTTAATGTACCATTTTCCGCATTTGCGGTCAACCCATCGCACCTGCGGTGCGCACCTGCGACTCATCTTCCGCTTCTGTGGAATGGATCAAACTCCACAGCGTCCGCATCTGCGGCTCCCAACTTGCACATGCGACCTCGCACCCGCGACTCCCCTTCCGTGGGTGCGGAAACACCAGCAGAAATCACACCAGCAGCCCTCAAACACCAAAAACCCATCCGTCAACCATCCGAAACATACTCGAGGCCCTCGTGACCTCAACCAACAATACCGACAAGCCACATATCAACATACGAACTGAGCCGAACCTTCGGAACACTCAAAACAACATCAAAACATTGAATCACCCTTGGATCAAGCCTAAAAATTCCTAAACCTCCGAATTCCGCAAATGATGCCCAAACCTACCAAACCTCGTCCGAATGACCTAAAATTTTGCACACACATCACAAATGACACTACGAACCTATTCCAACTTCCAAAATTCCATTCCGACCCCGGTATCAAAATTTCCATTGCCGACCGAGAAACGCCAAATTTCCAATTTCGCCAATTCAAGCCTAATTCTACCACGGACCTCCAAATCACATTCCGGACGCGCTCCCAAGTCCAAAGTTACCTCGGAGCTAACCAAATCATAAAAATCCAAATCCGAGATCGAATACTCAAAAGTCAAAACTTGGTGAAACTTTTCAAATTTAAAGCTTCAAGTTGAGGATCATTCTTCCATATATGTTCCGATTAACCTGAAAACCAAAATCGAGGATATACATAAGTCATAATACATCATGCGGGGCTAGTCATGATCGGAAACTGGCGAGAAAAGTGCAAATGCTCAAAACAATCGGCCGGGTCGTTACACCACCGCATGCGTATCAATATCACAATATATTAGAGATCGCACCGCAAGTGCCCAATACCACAACTTGCCAAAGAAGTCAACAATAATAATGTTTCCATAAGAAATAGCCCATGGCTCAACAACAATATGTACAAGAGTCTCAACAATAGCAACCGAGTGAATAACTCAACAAGAATGGTATTTCAACAATTGACAACTCTTCCTCAATGCGATCACGGTTTTTACAACACCAAAACTCAACAATAAGATATTTCAAGAAATAGCAACTTCAACTAAGAATGTAAGGGCAAATAACAAGTATTAACAATGTCAAGTGAAGCATGTAAGGATAGTCTCAACAATAGCAACCGAGTGAATAACTCAACAAGAATGGTATTTCAACAATTGACAACTCTTCCTCAATGTGATCACGGTTTTTACAACACCAAAACTCAACAATAAGATATTTCAAGAAATAGCAACTTCAACTAAGAATGTAAGGGCAAATAACAAGTATTAACAATGTCAAGTGAAGCATGTAAGGATAGATTAACGATGACGAATATAACATGTTATGACAACTCAATTGAAGTCATGACAAGAATCTACATAGCTTTAACCAGCCAATTACTACATTTAGCCCGTGTACCTACTCGTCACCTTACGTACACGGCTTTCACGTACCACAATTAATACAAAATAACACCAATACTAAGGGGTAATTCCCCCCCACAAAGTTAGGCAAGATACTTACCTCAAAACACGCTAACTCAATCCACTAGTAAGCCTTTTCCGCGAATATCCAACTCCGAACATCTCAAATCTAGCCAAAATAACTTTATACCATAAATACAAACCATAGGAAACTATTCTGAATAATAAAGTTGCAATCTTTAAAGAAAACCAAATAGTCAACCCCGGGCCCGCATCTTGGAAGCCGACCAACCTTAAAAAATCCGATCACCCATAAATCCGTCTAATTTACTACACGTTTTAGAGATATTGTGTATTTTTAACCTTTTAATCCGCTTTAAATTATTTATGGAGTTTATTTAAATAAGTCGCGATGTCGCGTACTTATTTTTGTGAACACATTGCAAATCGCGTCACGTGAAACGCACCCGCACCTTACAACATATTTATTTTAATTATTATTTGAAGTTATGGTCGAGTCACGTGAAACGCACACTCGAATTGGGATTTACGTATCGTGACCATACCACGGGAACCGTACCCATGGACACGATGATTTATTATTGAACGCGCCTAAAGCAAACTACGATGTTTGTGAATATTAACGGCGTAAGCATGCTCCTAACGGTGAAAGCCATAAAATAAGAATAGAAGTAACAAAACGTTTAAAACCTAATTTGTTTACATGTTCAATGTAACCCCTATGACCCCTTCAAACAACTAATTTTTATTTCTAGCAACATACCAAATCTATACGACAAGCTCGATCCTGCAACACCACAAAGACATAATATTAAACAACGGATAATAAAGAAATTTAGTTAAGCAGAAGAAGTGGATTTCAAATGACAAAGTTGAAGCTCCTAAACCAGACTGTTATGGAAGTAGTTCTCAAAATCAATAAACTCTAAAGGATGAAAACATAGTTGCCTTTCTTTCATGCCTCTATGATGACACGTCCAAAAAGAAGCAAGAAAAGGAAATCTTAAAATGGACCAAAGACAACTTCTCAAATATTGATATCAAACTTTGAAGGATCTTTCCAAACGCAAATTTAGAACTTATACTCTCAGGTATATCAAATAGAAGATTAAACCTAGTTAGTGACAAATAATGTTAGTGAACTCCTAATTAATAAACTTAGGATCTTCTTCAAAACACTTGTTCAAATAGCAAATCTAAACAATAGCTCGTAGTTCTTCAATAAACATATAAAATATCATTCCTTTAGCAATCTAAGAAATTGAAGAAAAACCATTAAAGATCTATTTATCTACTCAAGATGAGCATGAAGTATACTGTATGTCAACTATAATACTTTTAAAACTCAAAAATCAGATTCTATCACAAACTCCATAAAGCTACAAGTTCATACATGTGTTAAACTCACTTCAATCAATAAACAAAGCTCACCAGAAGAAGCTAAAGGAGAAGCAAGCAGCCACAGTCATATGAACTTAACCAATAACAAATTAACAAATACTATTAATTACATTAAAATAAAGAGGAGATAACATAATGAACCTGTTGAGGAAGAATTACTTTAACAAAATCAGAAGAGACAGTGAGTACAAATTCAATGGCCAACTCCAAACGATAAAATCGCCGCAGAAATTGAACGGAACCGCGAACGCACCTTAAACAGCGCCTCGGCTCACTTCAAACCTCAGATAATCTCCATGTTTAAGAAGCTAAAAATTTGAAGAGAAAGAGAACTCATTTTTTTGTATTTGTTCTGATTTTTCCGAAATTTAAATCACAAGGTTAACACTCCAAAACAATGATGCTTTTTCATCGATTCTCCTTTATTTTTTGTTTGTCTCTAATTTCCATATTCTTCTTTTTGTGTGTATGTGTTGTGTGTGTGTTTTTCTTTACGTGGTGTGGGGTTGAAGACACAAAATAAGGAGGTTGGCTGAAGGTTGGAGGAATTGGGTTAATGGCCGATTTTTGGGTGAAGGGGATGGCTGCTGTTCTTTTTTTTTTTAGGGTTAGAGGGAAGGGTTCTTTTAATGAGAGGGATTGGGCCGGTACGGGTTGGGTACATCTTGGGGAGATTTGAGTAATTTTTTGGGCCATTTGGCCCAGCAGAGTGCTTTTTTCAATTTCTTGCCTCCACCTTGTATTTTAAATGGTAACTCTTAATTAAATCCTATATCAAACCTCATCTGCAAAATTAATCTATTCGTTTGTTTTAATTCAAAATTAAGCTAATTAACTAATTGACTAATTAACTACAAATGTAAAAGAAAAGAAGAGTAGCTAAAATATAATTTGTGATTTTTATATTTTAACAATGCAATTAGTGTCTAAACATGTAATTTAATCTAAAATGCAACAAGTAAAAGATAAAAAATATATTTGATGGTTTATAGGATTTTTTAAAATATTTCTAAATATGCATGAATGCAATTAAATGCAAACAAACATCTTAAAAATTCTATAAAAACTAAAAATAATTAGAAAAAGACTATTTTTTGTGAATTTGTAAGAGTATTTATCGTTGGGCAAAAATCACGTGCTCACAACTGCCCCTCTTTTCTCGGAAACATGAAGAGTTATCGAAAAATATAAAATGAGCAACTATGAGCAATTTTTGCCCGTTTGATACTCCATGGGAAGCGTTTTGAAAAAGTTTGACCGAACCTTGCTTCGGAGGTTGCCTACATATCCTTGGCTATAATGGAATCAAGTCAGTGTAGTTCTGGAAGCTTTTGTAGCTGGGACTACTGGGAAGCTGTGATTTCACTGTTGTTTGCTTCTTGTTGATCTCCTTATTACAACAAAGTCAAAATGAAAAAGACTAACTAAGCCTATCAGCTACGAGTTACAAGATTCCTATCTATGAGTCTTTTGAAGCTTAATCTTGAGTCTTGGCTGGTTCTTCACGCAAAATCTGATCCGAATCTTGATGCTTCCTAGCTGCAGGTGCTAGTTCATTCTTTTTCTACTTTTTCGGATCAAGACGGGACATGCAAAGCTTGTGACATCAGTCATGTCTTGAGCAGTCCACATCTTTTCTCTGCTTCTGCACTTTGGATTCACTTCTTTTCTTTTCTTTTCTTTATTTTGGATTGAGACATCTTCTTTTGTTCATCTCAAACCCCGTGCCTCGAGGTAAAAACATGATCTGACACCAAAACAAACGAACAAACGAAATGTTCTGCCCCAGTTTTCACTAGGAAAATTTCGTGAGTTATTCGTAACAAAACTCTATACTATTTCATTATTCAAAGCAATAAAAGTCGGGATTGGTGTATCGTGGAAAAAATAGAGGCTAGGGACTAAAGACCCTATGGCTAAAATGAAAGCAACTAGGGTGTGGAGACCCTATGTCTAAAATGAAAGCAACTAGGGAGTGGAGACCCTATGTTGGAAAGGCGACTAGGAAGTGGATATCCTATGTCTAAAATAAAATCAACTAGGGAGTGGAGGCCCTATGCCTAAAATAAAAATCAACAAGGGATTGGAGACCCTATGTTGAAAAAGAGATTAGGGAGTGGAGACCCAATGTCTAAAATAAACATCAACTAGGGAGTGGAGATCCTATGTTGGAAAAGCGACTAGGGACTGGATACCCTATGTCTAAAATAAATTCAACTAGGGAATGGAGACCCTATATTAGAAAGACGAATAGGGAGTGGAGACCCTATGTCTAAAATAAAATAAACTAGGGAGTGGAGACTCTATGTTGGAAAAGCGACTACGGAGTGGAGACCCTGTGTCTAAAAGAAAATCAACTAGGTAGTGGAGACCCTATGTTGGGAAAGCGACTAGGGAGTGGACACCCTATGTCTAAAATGAAAACAAACTAGGGAGTGGAGACCCTATATTG
This sequence comes from Nicotiana attenuata, assembly GCF_001879085.1. Classification (NCBI taxonomy): domain Eukaryota; kingdom Viridiplantae; phylum Streptophyta; class Magnoliopsida; order Solanales; family Solanaceae; genus Nicotiana; species Nicotiana attenuata. The sequence continues at coordinate 225,198 of NW_017671205.1, read as the reverse complement.
GAAAAGAGACTAGGGAGTAGAGACCCTAGGTCTAAAAATCATCAACTAGGGAGTGGAGACCCTATGTTGGAAAAGAGACTAGGGAGTGGAGACCCGATGTCTAAAAACATCAACTAGGGAGTGGAGACCCTATGTTGGAAAATCATCAACTAGGGAGTGGAGACCCTATGTCTAAAAATCATTAACTAGGGAGTGGAGGCCCTATGTTGGAAAATCATCAACTAGGGAGTGGAGACCCTATGTTGTAAGAGACTAGGGAGTGGAGACCTTATGTCTAAAATATCATCAACTAGGGAGTGGAGACCCTATGTTGGAAAAGAGACTAGGGATTGGGGACCCTATCTCTAAAATATCATCAACTAGGGAGTGGATACCCTATGTCGGAAAATCATAAACTAGGGAGTGGAGACCCTATGTCGGAAAATCATAAACTAGGGAGTGGAGACCCTATGTTGGAAAATCATTAACTAGGGAGTGGAGACCCTATGTTGGAAGAGACTAGGGAGTGGAGACCCTATGTCTAAAATATCATCAACTAGGGAGTGGAAACCCTATGTTGGAAAATCATCAACTAGGGAGTGGATACCCTATGTTGGAAAAGAGACTAGGGATTGGAGACCCTATGTCTAAAAATCATCAACTAGGGAGTGGGACCCTATGTTGGAAAATCATCAACTAGGGAGTGAAGACCCTGTGCTGGAAAAGAGACTAGGGAGCGGGGACCCTATGTCTAAAAAATTATCAACTAGGGAGTGGAGATCCTATGTTAGAAAAGAGACTAGGGAGTGGAGACCCTATGTCTAAAATATCATCAACTAGGGAGTGGAGACCCTATGTTGAAAAAGAGACTAGGGAGTCGAGACCTTATGTCTAAAAATAAAAGAAACTGGGGAGTGGAGACCCTTTGTTGAAAAATGTTGCTAGGGATTGGAGACCCTATACTACCATGATTTCGAACTTTTTCTTCCTTTTCTTTTCTTTGTTCCATCATTTTCATTATCATTTTTTTATATGTTAGAGAATGAGTAAATTTGGGAAAGAATTTTGGAGGAGACTTCCCTTTTTGGGTTGGTGCTGCAAAGCTGTTTCTAGCCCTTGTGTAGTTTCTTTTTGGTTGTTCCTGCTTCTTCCAAGGTTGCTTTTGGATTGCACCCGTTTCCTATTTTCAAACAAAGAATAATTGTTAGTTTGAAACGGTGGTTGGTTTTGTGGCCTTGAATGTTTCGATCACTTGATCTCGGCCCCTTCAATTGCAACTGGTTATTTCCTGAATATCGATTGCGTTTCTGGCCCCTGGAGAACTTTGGCTTTTCAAAACTTTACCATGACGATTAGTCACGTGGGACTTAACCTTTACATCTTTATTTTGCCTTTGTGGGCATTTGACTTTGATTTCCTTTCTTTTCAAGAGTTTTTGATTTCAAAGCATCGGCCGTCATGGCCAGTCGAAGTCGACTCGATGCACTTGCCGAGGCTGGGTACCCTTTTTACATATTGGCTTATATCAAGTGATAAACCTGTAAATCAGTCTTGCACCCCTTCTTTATCTTACTTTCGGAACAGAGTTAGACCAAAGGGGATTCAAAGAAAAACAAGCAATGGAATGGACAAATGAATTTAGACGAGAGTTTATCCCTTTCGGGGAAAAGAAAGAAGGACTTATCTGGAGTGCATGTGGACTTCAATGAACATGACATGCCTTTTGGACTGGAAGCTTGATCTATGTAAACCGTCTAACTCTCATAAACTCATCGCTAATTTTGCCTCAAAATCGAGAAACCTTGCCAAGACTTTGTCGATGCCGATGGCTGTGAGGATCCTCTTTTCGATCAGTGGCGCTCTTTGCGGGTTTTCACCAGTCGACCTCTCTCATTTCTCTTCTTACCATCGCCTTGTAGTGCTCTTTGCGAGTTTTCACTAATAAAACTCTCTCAATTTTAATTTCTCTGCTTACCATTGCCTTCCAATGCCCGTGAGGGTTTTCACTGATAAGACTCTCTCATTTTATTTTCTCTCATTCGGTTGCACCGGATCCAAGTAACTGTATCCTCCCACTTTGAACCTCTTTGCTGATTGATCGGAAGGATTTGAACAGGGTTTTGGGGTAAAAAGCATTTGAATTGAATTACAACTTTGGAACCTTTCAGGCGAAACTATCGCCGAACCATTATAACATCTACCCTAATTTTACTTTTGGGATAATTTGGATTTTTGTTTTGGTGTGACTGAACCCAAGAGTAACCGGCTCAAATGGTTTACAAAAGGGTTAATGGTGTTTGGGTAGTGAGAATGAAAGCCTTAGTCATCTCAACCGGAGAATATTAATATTATACGGAGGATCAAATATAGTACCTTTTGGCTGCATTTGCATTGACAGTTGTTTTAGGGACATTTTCCTTCGATGTTTCCCAGGTACAATGCTCTCTTTGACAGTACCCTTGTTACCATGTATGGATCTATCCAATCTGGAGCCAATTTTCCTTTAGTTGATCCAACTCTTTGTTTTATTTCCTTAAACTTATCTTCATTGCAATCTAATTCTTGATTCATTATATTGAGGTCTGACAGCATTTTAGGATTTGGGCATGAAGTCCGCAAGCATGTCATGTTATTGAAATCTGCATTTAACAGAACTAAAAAGAGAATAAGAAAAGTGACATTAAGAAAAGAGACATTCCTAGGCAATGAAATGATTTTTTTTTAAATTTTAAAGATATAAGGGTTTACATCGGAAAGTAAGACAATAAAGTAAAACATCCGGATCATACCCTGAGATCATCCGGACGCAGAAAGGATAGCAAGACTGGCTACCGAGACTCCCGTCTGATGGTGAACTTTTCAGGCTTGGCAACCGTTTTTTGGCTTTTCTTCTTTCTCGGCAATGGCTGCAATGGCCTTCAGTACCGGATCAATTCCTCATCTTTGTCGTGCCCCCTTTTTCCTTCGCGGAAGTCCGGGTTCCGACATTCATGGGGGAACAACTCTTTTCATTTTGGGAATTGGGTATTTGAAGTGTCTCCACCTAACGGATTAAGGTGCATTAGGGCACCTAGAGTGGTTAACTCATGTAACCAGTTTGCATTACCAGAGATTAGGGTAAGGGCTCGAAATAACCTTGAGGGGAAGGTGTTAGGCACCCTCCGCGGTCCACAAAGGTGGGTCCCGGCCAAACTTAAACTATGTGAATTAGTCATTTAACAAGTAAACGGTCTCAGCACATATTTGCAAATAAGGGAAGTTTATATGTGATATTAGGCTATATAGATGATATTTACACCTTAATATTGCCATGCTTTGTTGTTGTTTTATAGTCAAAGTGATAACAAAATGCTCTAAATGGTGTTCTTTTGTTTCGCAGGGAATATTCTAAGTGAGGAAGCACTACGGAGTATTTTGGAGGTAATAATGTGAAGAAAACGCCCAAATCAAGATGTACCCGAGCACAAAGAAGCAAAAAATGGACTGAGTGAATTCCACCGTGACCGCGGTGTAACCGCGGCAGGTCAAGTACTCGCGGAAGAATATTCAGCATTCACCGCGGTCGAGCCGCGGTCTTGCCGCGATCGCGGTGAACTGTTCACGTGCCAGAAAGTTGGGGACCAAAGTGTAAATCGGGGAAAACTTGTTCCAAACCCTTATAAACCTTAGAAGCTCGCCCAAGACATGTTTAAGCTTGTTTCTAGACTACTTTGGAGGAAGAACAAGTGTGAGAAGAGTAACAAAACATTTGAGTTATTCTATCTTCTCTTGATTATTGCTATTACTCATTATGAATAATTTAGTAGTTATATCTTGTTTTGTCATGAGTAGCTAATTTCCTAGTCTAGGGTTTTGATGGAACCTATTGAAGGAGGAACTTCTTGTTATGTTAATATAGATTTTCCAGTTTAATCTCTATTTGTTCAACTATGTGTTTGTTGTAGTTAATTGATAGGATCCTCAATTAGCTGTGCCTATTTAGTGTGCATAACTCGGGAGAGAGTGCATATTTAGGTCAATTGTTGAACAACACCACTCCCAAAGTATATAAGGGATCAATAACTGAGGGTTTAAAGGCGGGATTAGGGATAGCGAAGCCTTGGGTGCAATCTTAAGTGAGTTGTAATAAATAAAGCCAACTAGCGTATCTCGGGAGAGTGCGTCTAGTAAATTATCGTGATTACTCGAGAGAGATTTACGGTAATAAGAGTGCTCATGATTGATAGAGATGATTAGGCAATTCTATGTGAAAAATAACCGGAAGGGATTCCATCGATAGGGGAAATCATAACCTTAGATCCTTCTCTTAATTGTTTACAACTTAATCATAGTTAGTTTTCAGTTGCTCATTTACATTCATTCTTAGTTAGTAGAAACATCTTCAATTGTTATTCAAACGCTTGGGAAGTTGATTCCGTAGAATTTAGTAACTCTAACAAGAGTAATTGATAGGTTAATTCCTTGTGGGTTCGACTCTGGGCTAAATACTCAGATTATATTTGCAACGTCCTCTTAGTCCTTTTTATAAGGCATAGTTGGGCGTGATCAAATTTTGGCGTCGTTGCCGGGGAACTAACGGTGTTATCAATTACAATTGAAAGAAATACAAAAATTCTTAGTGTAGTCAGTTTTCTCTATACCCAAGCTATACATTGAAACTTTAACGTTTGTTGAGTTGGTTGTACAGGTGCATGCCTAGAAACTCAACGAGAACTGGTGAAGTATTCGAAGCTTTATCTGATCCCGAGAAAGTTTTTAAGGCCTTGAACCGGGCCAACCGGAAAAGCAAACAACAACAAACACTTGAACAAATCGAACCGAGCATGGGAGATCACGAAGAAAACCCACCTGCACCTATAGCGCCAGTGGGACCTCTTGTGCCAGAGGCTGCTCTCTATGACTGGGCACAACCCACAACTGAAAATCTGGCCACAGCGATTTTAGTCCCACAAATACAGGCTGAATCGTTCCAAATCACGAACAACATGCTGCACCTGTTGTAGAACAAGGGACTATTTTCGGGGTCACAAATCGAAGATCATCAATAGCACTTGAAGAATTTCCTGTCACTCTGCAAAACGCAAAGGCAGCCCAATGTAACTCAGGAAGCAATCAAGTTGTTGTTGTTTCCATTCTCAGTGACAGGGGCTGCTGAGACATGGCTAAACTCACTCCCCATTAATTCCAAAACAACTTGGGAGGAGTTAGTCAAGCAATTTGTGAACAAGTTTCATCCACCCAACAAGACTGCTCAGCAAATTGATGAAATCTTGAGTTTCAAACAAAGACCAATGGAGACACTGCAAGAAACTTGGGAAAGATTCAAGGGGATGTTGGTTATATGTCCACACCACAGTATTCCAGATCAGATGTTGGGGCAGCGGTTTTACATGGGTTTGGCAGATGGCGTAAAGGGCAATGTCGATGCTTCAGCTGGTGGAGCATTTTTTAGCAAAACATGGAGAGAAAGCCAAAGTCTGCTTAATAAGATGGCGCAGAATTCGGGATGGACAACCAGGAACGCACCTATCACTCCAGTGGTACACTCAGTGCCTTTAGATCCATCCAACACTCTTGCTGAAAACATGGCCACGTTGATGACACAGATGAGTATACTCACCAAGAAGGTGGAAGAGTCAGGGCAGAAGCAGCAGGTACACATTGTAGATACTACCAATGGGGGCTTGTGCACATCTTGCATTAGTCAGCCAATTGGTAACCAGTGGAATGCGGAACATAATGATCATCACTACCCTGAAGACATGAATTATGTGTCTAATTATGGAGGCCAGAGACAGGGTGGTCAAAATTGGGGTCAGCAGCAGCAACAGCCATACAGGCCAGTCCAGCCACAGTTCAACAATGGAAACATGGGAGGAATGAGACCTCCCAATAATATGGCGCCTTACCAAAGGCCACAGGGATACAATAATCAGAATCAGCAGCAGGGGTATCATCCTCCTCAGCAACAGCATGGTGGACGGCAGGAAGATGGGTTTGCTAGACTTGAGGCAATGATGCAGCAAGTTATTGGGTCAAACGTAAAAATCAATGAAAGAGTAGATGCACATGATTCAGCTATTAAGAATATTGAAGTGCAGATGGGCCAAATTTCGATGTCTTTGAATAATCGTCCTCATGGGACATTACCTGCAGACACTCAAATAAATCCAAAAGATCAAGGCCCCAAGCAGCTGATGGCAGTGAGTCTACGAAATGGCAGAGACTTAGACGTGGAGCAAGAGAGGGCTCGAGAAAGCAGACAGGCTGAGACACTTATACCTGTGCCTATTGAGCTAGATGATTCAACGAAACTGACAGANATGAACCTGTTGAGGAAGAATTACGTTTTAACAAAATCAGAAGAGACAGTGAGTACAAATTCAATGGCCAACTCCAAACGATAAAATCGCCGCAGAAATCGAACGGAACCGCGAACGCACCTTAAACAGCGCCTCAGCTCACTTCAAACCTCAGATAATCTCCATGTTTAAGAAGCTAAAAATTTGAAGAGAAAGAGAACTCATTTTTTTGTATTTGTTCTGATTTTTCCGAAATTTAAATCACAAGGTTAACACTCCAAAACAATGATGCTTTTTTATCCGATTCTCCTCTGTTTTTTGTTTGTCTCTACTTTCCATCTTCTTCTTTTTGTGTGTATGTGTTGTGTGTGTGTTTTTCTTTACGTGGTGTGGGGTTGAAGACACAAAATGAGGAGGTTGGCTGAAGGTTGGAGGAATTGGGTTAATGGCCGATTTTTGGGTGAAGGGGAGGGCTGCTGTTCTTTTTTTTTTTTTTAGGGTTAGAGGGAAGGGTTCTTTTAATGAGAGGGATTGGGCCGGTACGGGTCGGGTACATCTTGGGGAGATTTGAGTAATTTTTTGGGCCATTTGGCCCAGCAGAGTGCTTTTTTCAATTTCTTGCCTCCACCTTGTATTTTAAATGGTCTCTTAATTAAATCCTATATCAAACCTCATCTGCAAAATTAATCTATTCATTTGTTTTAATTCAAAATTAAGCTAATTAACTAATTGACTAATTAACTAAAAATGTAAAAGAAAAGAAGAGTAGCTAAAATATAATTTGTGATTTTTATATTTTAACAATGCAATTAGTGTCTAAACATGCAATTTAATCTAAAATGCAACAAGTAAAAGATAAAAAATATATTTGATGGTTTTTAGGATTTTTTCATATATTTCTAAATATGCATGAATGCAATTAAATGCAAATAAATGCAAACAAACATCCTTAAAATTCTATAAAAACTAAAAATAATTAGAAAAAGACTATTTTTTGTGAATTTGTAAGAGTATTTTTCATTGGGCAAAAATCACGTGCTCACAGCTGCCCCTCTTTTCTCGGAAACATGAAGAGTTATCGGAAAAATATAAAATGAGCAATTATGAGCAATTTTTGCCCGTTTGATACTCCATGGGAAGCGTTTTAAAAAAGTTTGACCGAACCTTGCTTCGGAGGTTGCCTTCATATCCTTGGCTATAATGGAATCAGGTCAGTGTAGTTCTGGAAGCTTTAGTAGCTGGGACTACCGGAAAGCTGTGATTTCACTGTTGTTTACTTCTTGTTGATCTCCTTATTACAACAAAGTCAAAATGAAAAAGACTAACTAAGCCTATCAGCTACGAGTTACAAGATTCCTATCTATGAGTCTTTTGAAGCTTAATCTTGAGTCTTGGCTGGTTCTTCACGCAAACTCTGATCCGAATCTTGATGCTTCCTAGCTGCAGGTGCTAGTTCATTCTTCTTCTACTTTTTCGGATCAAGACGGTACATGCAAAGCTTGTGACATCAGTCATGTCTTGAGCAGTCCACATCTTTTTTCCGCTTCTGCACTTTGGATTCACTTCTTTTCTTTTATTTTCTTTATTTTGGATTGAGACATCTTCTTTTGTTCATCTCAAACCCCATGCCTCGAGGTAAAAACCTGATCTGACACCAAAACAAACGAACGAACGAAATTTTCTGCCCCAGTTTTCACTAGGAAAATTTCGTGAGTTATTCGTAACAAAACTCTATACTATTTCATTATTCAAAGCAATAAAAATCGGGATTGGTGTATCATGGAAAAAATAGAGGCTAGGGACTAAAGACCCTATGCCTAAAATGAAAGCAACTAGGGAGTGGAGACCCTATGTCTAAAATGAAAGCAACTAGGGAGTGGAGACCCTATGTTGGAAAGGCGACTAGGAAGTGGATATCCTATGTCTAAAATAAAATCAACTAGGGAGTGGAGGCCCTATGCCTAAATCAAAAATCAACAAGGGATTGGAGACCCTATGTTGAAAAAGAAACTAGGGAGTGGAGACCCAATGTCTAAAATAAACATCAACTAGGGAGTGGAGATACTATGTTGGAAAAGCGACTAGGGAGTGGAGACCCTATGTCTAAAATAAATTCAACTAGGGAATGGAGACCCTATATTAGAAAGACGAATAGGGAGTGGAGACCCTATGTCTAAAATAAAATAAACTAGGGAGTGGAGACTCTATGTTGGAAAAGCGACTATGGAGTGGAGACTCTGTGTCTAAAAGAAAATCAACTAGGTAGTGGAGACCCTATGTTGGGAAAGCGACTAGGGAGTGGACACCCTATGTCTAAATTAAAAATAAACTAGGGAGTGGAGACCCTATGTTGGAAAAGAGACTAGGGAGTAGAGACCCTAGGTCTAAAAATCATCAACTAGGGAGTGGAGACCCTATGTTGGAAAAGCGACTAGGGAGTGGAGACACTATGTCTAAAAACATCAACTAGGGAGTGGAGACCCTATNGATGCTGACTATTGAGGACCCTCTTGCTGCATGTCTGATGAATTTAGATGAGGTGAATGGAGAAGAACTGGCAGAATGCGTGTTGGCGTTAGAGGGCAGAGGGTTCTGGGATAGAACTCTTGAATTTGAGCCCTTACACTTAGAAAATAGAGAAACTCCTCCAGCTAAGCCATCCATTGAAGAACCACCAAAGCTGGAATTGAAGCCATTGCCCGCCCATCTCAGGAATGAGTTCCTTGGACCGGACTCCACATTACCTGTTATTATCTCATCTAGTTTGTTAGATGTGTAGGCACAACAACTCTTGCAGGTACTCAAGGAGTGTAAGAATGCCATTGGGTGGACCATGGTAGACATTAAGGGGATCAGCCCCGCCTACTGTATGCATAAAATTCTACTGGAAGAGGGACATAAACCTTCCAGGGAACATCAAAGAAGGCTGAACCCCAATATGAAGGAAGTGGTGAAGAAAGAAGTGATAAAATGGTTAGATGCGGGAATCATTTTCCCAATCTCTGACAGCAGCCGGGTCAGCCCGGTGCAATGTGTGCCTAAAAAGGGTTGCATGACGGTGATAAAAAATGATAGCAATGAACTGATCTCAACACGAACCGTCATGGGCTGGAGAATTTGCATGGACTACAGAAAGTTAAATCTAGCCACCCGGAAAGAACACTTCCCACTTCCCTTCATCGATCAGATGCTAGACAGATTGTCGGGGAGGTCTCACTTCTGTTTTCTGGATGGGTACTCAGGGTACAATCAAATCTCTATTGCACCTGAGGACAGAGAAAAGACCTCCTTCACTTGCCCTTATGGCATTTATGCCTTTCGGAGGATGCCATTTGGCCTATGCAATGCACCCGCCACATTCCAAAGGTGCATGATGTCCATATTCACTGACATGGTAGAGGACATAATGGAGGTATTCATGGATGATTTCTCAGTGGTGGGGAACTCATTCGATGAGTGCCTTATAAATCTGACTCGTGTACTGAAACAGTGTATTGAGACTAACCTGGTTCTTAATTGGGAGAAGTGCCATTTCATGGTACAAGAGGGTGTAGTCTTGGGGCACCGGGTGTCAAGTAAAGGGATTGAGGTGGATCGCGCTAAAGTTGACGTGATAGCAAAGCTGCCACCTCCAACTTTAGTCAAGGCAATCAGGAGCTTCCTCGGGCATGCCAGTTTTTACCGGAGATTCATAAGAGACTTTTAAAAAATTGCCAACCCTCTCTGTAAGTTGTTAGAAAAAGATCATCCCTTCTTGTTCTCTGATGATTGCAGGGTAGCATTCGAGGAGCTAAAAAAGAGGTTGGTCACAACACCCATCATTGTTGCCCCCGACTGGGAGCAGCCATTTGAACTCATGTGTGATGCTAGTGACTACGCAGTGGGGGCAGTGCTGGGACAGCGGAGAGACAAACTAATGCATCCAATCTACTATGCAAGTAGAACGCTGAGTGGAGCCCTGATGATAGGCTATAATTACGTATTTTAGTCGCTTATTACACTCTAATTTACTGCACTTTAATTGAGTTTGAGCTTTAATCGCTAGTGTTTTGCACTAACTGTGTGTTTTATGCCTTGTAGGAGTGATTCCGAGCTATGTAAGTATTATGGAATGAATTCAAGTGATTTGGAGCTTTAAAGTTTGAGTAATAGTTCAAGGAATTAAGCCGGGATCGTGTTGGGGGGTCAACGGATGATAGTTAGAGCAAACAAAGACTTTAGTAGGCAGATTGCGCACTGTTTAGTAAAATAGATATAACGTTTTTCTCAGAACTCCATTTTAGCTCCACAATATATGATTGGAAAGCTAACTCAAAGGTCTACAACTTTCATGTTTTACGTTTTTCCAAATTCGGAACGGAACTGGGTGAAACATGCGCAAACGCGCGAAGTTAGCGCGAAGTCGCGCTAGTTAAGGAGCTGGAGGCAGAATGTCAAGGAATATGCGCGAAGTCATGTGGGAAGGATGCGCAAGCTCGCGATAGTCACCCGGGAAAAATGTCCTTTTTCACATTGGAGAAGGTATAATTATTTGGGCCCAACCCTACTTGGTATACATACATGGAAAAATGGTATTTTGAGGAGAGGAGGACGTTTTTGAGAGAAAAAACACAAGCACAGAGCCGCCGTGGAGGCCGGGTTTCATCTTTTCTTCCACCAACTTAGTCTTTTTATGTTTCTTTGTATGATTTGTTGTTTTGCTACCATGTCTATGTGGAGCTAAACTTCACGTTCTAGGGTTGTGGTTCTTTCATGACTATTGTTATTCGGATATTGATTTTGATTTCTTAGTTTATCATATTGGTTTATTTATTCAATCTTGCACTTAATTATTTGGTTGCTTGATCACCACTTGAATACTATCTACGAATCTAGAGTTGAACTCGAAAGTGGGAATTCTAGATTGCATATAGGATTGAGTAGAGCAAGTTCTTGAACCTGGGCCTCGGGGAACGGATTCGCGGTTAGGATAGACATATACCTAATTGCCTTGCTTGGTTGATTTACAGGAATTATAAATGTGTTCTCGTTTATTCTCATTCCATAGACATATAGGAGTTAGGTTAGCTTGAATAGGCGAGTAAGAACTCGACAGATTCTTATGAGCAATATTAACCCTGTCAACCAATAAACTAGATAAATTAGTTAGTTAATTCAATTGAAGAATACAATAGGAATGTTAGATAGCCCATAACCCTAGATCGTTTTCAATACATTGATATCATAAAAATCTACTCTTCTTCTGTTTAAAGTTCATTATTTGTTTTTATTTATTTTAATTAGTTTAGAATCAAATACTTCTTGGTTTAATTCTTGTATAGATAATTAGGATAGTCTAATTTAGTTAATAGTTGATCATAAGTCCTCGTGGGATCGACGTCCGACTTTTAGTCACTTTATTACTTGACGACCGCGTATACTTGCGTGTGCGTTTGGCCGCAACAAGTTTTTGGCGCCGTTGCCGGGGACTTAGAAATTAACTATTTTTCTAGATTACACTTTAAATTTTATCCTTTTTTTGTATATACTTTTATTTTTACAAATATTTGATATTTTTCTCTTAGTGTGTTCCTAGTTCTCTCAGCATGACATCTGGGATGAAATATACGGAGGTAAGGCTATTGATGAAGACTCTTGGTTGACAAAAGACTTTTATGGCTCGTATTTTTGGTCTTGTCATGGCCTGACTTCTTGGAGGTCTGAATCTGAATATGGGAGTAAGGGTTGGTATTGGGAAGAATATTCACGATTAAGGGAATATGAGGAACGACGTTGTCTGCTAACAACGTTGGTGAATGATTGGTCTAAGGAGAGAGATGAACTTGCACATAAAATTGATAATTTTAGCTTGGCTGTGCATAACTTAGATGCAGATTTAAGTACAAAGGTTGATGCGTATAACGCCCAACAATTTAGTAATGAGTTGTGTGAAGCTGAAAAAATCTTCTAGACCAAATTGAGGAGCTAAAACGAGAATACCAATCACTAGACCATGTTTTTCTTGATGATGCCAATATTGAGAAGAGTGCTCTAGAGTCATGTGAGGGAGTAGATAACATTACTTTGGGAGACTTGAGTGTGTGTAAATATGGGAATGCAAATAGTAGTAAAATTCATGAGTTAGGGCACATTAGACCTCATTCCAATCATTTTTCCACATTGTGTTTAGATAGTAAGATAGTAATCGAGCCATCTAAGCCAATGAAGGGGTCAAAGAGTGAGGATGAGAGCGCCTATATTCTTGAATTTGTTGTGCCAAAGAGCAAATATTACATTCCTCATCTAAAGGCCAAGAAGTGTAGAGTGAAAATTTTATTGCTTGGCCTGGTTATCTTTGTAGCCCCACCACTGGAGCATAGCCACAGACTGGATGCCATGTTAGGGGTACAATTCATAAGTTCAAGGTGGAGACAAAAATTGGTTCAAGTCGTGCCGCGACGTTAAATTAGGCGCTTGTTGGGAGGCAACCCAGCTTTACTGCTTTATTTTATTTATGTTTATTTTATTATTTTTATTATTTTTGTAGTGTTGTTTTATTTTGTAAGATTTTGAGCATAGGGAGCAAAGCCACAGGAAGTGTGCAAAAGTAAGCCATGGTTAGAACTTAGTGTGGGGTGACCGCACAAAGGATCGTACCTGGGAGAAGTCTGAGTATCCCGTGAGCTGCTAATGCTTCGGCCTTTGGCCTACCAGGGAGTCTCTTTTACCCTCTTGTTATTTTTAGTGTGCATTGAGGACATTGCACAATTTTAAGTGTGGGGTGAGGAGATTGTCTGGGTGATTTTCTGTCCTATGTTAGCTTAGTTATAGTACTCGTTCTTAGTGTAGTAATTTTTTTTTAAAAAAAAAAACAAAAAAAAAAACGAAGAAAAAAAAAAGAAAAAAGAAAAATTGAAAAATTTGGACTTTTCCCGATGATGGATTTTGTGGACAACTTTCTTGAGGGATTAAAGTCTAAACAAAAAACATAAAATATGTCTTTTAGTTTTTTTAGGTAGTAATAATCCCCCATGGTTTTTCTTTGTGCAACTGTTCTTTTCCATGGGATGTAGTTTGAACCGGGTAGTAGTATTTTATTTTTTATTTTTTAGAGTAGATTAGAATTTAAGGAATAAATGGAGGAAGAATGATGAACCTAGGCACCCTTGACTTGTTTGATAGTAGCATATTTAGGCTTTGGCATGTGTAGTATCTTCCCTATGATTTGAAATTATTGATGATGCCTTGCTTAGTTGGATAGCATGTCTTGTGATGCCTATGTCTCGTTTTCTTGACTTATGTTCACTTTGTGCTTAATGCTTAATATCTTGTGGCTTTGTGAATACTTGCATTTGTTTGAGAGTCGGAATGAGACCGTCCTTAGTGAGTCATTTGCCATGTGTGGCGAGATTTTTGTGTAGTCCATGTATTGTACTTGTGTCTAGAACTTGCCCGGTATGTGAGTCGAAGCGGAATTTTAGGTGATGCTCGGTTTGAAAAATGATTTAGGCTTTCTTTGACCTTTTTGAGCTTAATTGCTTATCACAAATAAAATCTATCCCTAGTTAAACCTTTTGAGCCTATAGACTTTTATTTGGCACCCACATTACAAGCCTATATCCTTTTTGTTCTTTGATATTTTTGATCATTTACCTCTTAAAGCACTTTAATTGTGAGATGAGCGCTAAAAGAAGTAAGAAGGGACTAGCGTGGGGTGGCTTTTGAGTGGAACCAATAAAAGAAAGAAAGGTGCACTTGTTTTTTTTAAAATAATACCACTAGCGGAAATTGAAAAAAAACGAATAATCTGAAGAAAAAAAAAATAGAGATGAATACATTGTTGTCTTGTTCTTAATAGTGGGTATAAATTAATGTAGTGCTTAAAGAAGAAGGGATTATTTTTGGGGTGATATTATTTGTGAAAGTGAAGTGGATTGAAGAATTTGCGCTTAAAGTTGATTATGTGGTGTGTTAAAGTGCTTAGGAGGGTTATTCACTATTCCTAAATATATCCTACCCGTCCCTTAGCCCACATTACAACCATGAAAAAGTCCTAATTGATTTTAGATCGAGCGAGCCTACATTAGTAGAGATTTACATTATGGGCAAGCCTATGGTACCAAGTGCATGAATGTGACTTCTTTTTTTAGAGAGAGAGAGAGAGTTCTTTGATATATATATAAGTCTTTAAACTATATTTGATCATGAGATTTGATTGTGTGGGTTCAACGTATTCTCTTGTTCTTGTTGTGAGGGCACATGGCTTCATGAGGGATAGGTAACGTTATTAGACTTCTCTACGACGTTGGGTGTTCAAGCCATGAGTGCATTGTGACATTGAGTCGATTTTTGAGGCTAGGATTGTGGTGAGCATGTTGTCTTTGTTGTAAATAATTTTTAAGAGTAACATAAGTAAAGGGAAGTGTATGATGATTGCATATGCTAGAGTTTAATTGTTGCTATCAACTATGGTCATTGGTGTAGTGTGCTCCAAATGTGTTAAGATGTTAAGTGCTCATAGATAGAGTAAATTTTTGGTTGACTCGAGGACGAGCAACTTTTAAGTGTGGGGTGTTGACGATAGGCTATAATTACGTATTTTAGTCGCTTATTACACTCTAATTTACTGCACTTTAATTGAGTTTGAGCTTTAATCGCTAGTGTTTTGCACTAACTGTGTGTTTTATGCCTTGTAGGAGTGATTCCGAGCTATGTAGATATTATGGAATGAATTCAAGTGATTTGGAGCTTTAAAGTTTGAGTAAAAGTTCAAGGAATTAAGCCGGGATCGTGTTGGGGGGTCAACGGATGATAGTTAGAGCAAACGAATACTTCAGTAGGCAGATTGTGCACTGTCTAGTAAAATAGATATAACGTTTTGTTCAGAACTCCATTTTAGCTCCACAATATATGGTTGGAAAGATAACTCAAAGGGCTACAACTTTCATGTTATGTTTTTCCAAATTCGGAACAGAACAGGGTGAAAAATGCGCGAATGCGTGAAGCTAGTGCGAAGTCGCGCTAGTTAAAGAGTTGGAGGCAGAATGTCAAGGATATGCGCGAAGTCATGCGCGAAGGATGCGCGAGCTTGCGCTAGTCACCCGGGAAAAATGTCCTTTTTCACATTGGAGAAGGTATAATTGTTTGGGCCCAACCCTACTTGGTATATATACATGGAAAAACGGTATTTTGAGGAGAGGAGGACATTTTTGTGAGAAAAAACACAAGCACAGAGCCGCTGTGGAGGCCGGGTTTCATCTTTTCTTCCACCAACTTAGTATTTTTATGTTTCTTTGTATGATTTGTTGTTTTCTCACCATGTCTATGTGGAGCTAAACTTCATGTTCTAGGGTTGTGGTTCTTTCATGACTATTGTTATTCGGATATTGATTTTGATTTCTTAGTTTATCATATTGGTTTATTTATTCAATCTTGCACTTAATTATTTGATTGCTTGATCACCAATTGAATACTATCTACGAATCTAGAGTTGAACTCGAAAGTGGGAATTCTAGATTGCATATAGGATTGAGTAGAGCAAGTTCTTGAACCTGGGCCTCGGGGAACGGATTCGCGGTTAGGATGGACATATACCTAATTGCCTTGCTTGGTTGATTTATAGGAATTATAAATGCGTTCTCGTTGATTCTAATTCCATAGACATATAGGAGTTAGGTTAGCTTGAATAGGCGATTAAGAACTCGACAGATTCTTATGAGCAATATTAACCCTGTCAACCAATAAACTAGATAAATTAGTTAGTTAATTCAATTGAAGAATACAATAGGAATGTTAGATAGCCCATAACCCTAGATCGTTTTCAATACATTGATATCATAAAAATCTACTCTTCCTCTGTTTAAAGTTTATTATTTGTTTTTAATTATTTTAATTAGTTTAGAATCAAATACTTCTTGGTTTAATTCTTGTATAGATAATTAGGATAGTCTAATTTAGTTAATAGTTGATCATAAGTCCTCGTGGGATCGACATCCGACTTTTAGTCACTTTATTACTTGACGACCGCGTATACTTGCGTGTGCGTTTGTCCGCAACAAGCCCAGCTGAACTACACTGTGACGGAGAAGGAGATGTTGGTTGTGGTGTTTGCTTTCGATAAATTCAGATCATACCTGATCGGCTCTAAGGTAATTGTATACACTGACCATGCAGCTCTCAGGTACTTGATTGAGAAGAAGGAATCTAAATCGCGCCTAATTCGTTGGGTGCTGTTACTCTAAGAGTTCGACCTCGAAATTCGTGACCGTAAGGGCATAGAAAATCAAGTCGCTGATCATCTATCACGACTTGAGGGAGCTGAAAATTCAAATGAGGTTGAGGACATTCTGGAAACCTTTCCATACGAGCAGCTGCTTGCCACAAGTCTTGAGGAAGTGCCATGGTACGCAGACTTTGCAAACTACCTGGCTTGCGGTATAGTTCCTTATGATCTTTCCTCTGTACAAAAGAAAAAGTTTTATCGTGACTGCCGCATTTATTATTGGGGTGAACCTTATTTGTTTCGAATATGTGTTGATAATATGATCCGGAGGTGTGTCCCCGAGATAGAGCAATCTTCTGTTTTGCAGGCATGTCATGCATCAGCGTTTGGAGGGCAATTTGGAGGAGTTAGGACAGCTGCAAAAGTGCTAGAGGCCAGGTTCTTTTGGCCAACAGTGTTCAAAGATGCGCACCAATGGGTGAAGGGCTGCAATGAATGTCAGCGAACCGGGAACATTTCCCGGCGCCATGAGATGCCCATGAACCCGATTCAAGAGGTGGAAGTGTTTGATGTTTGGGGAATTGACTTCATGGGACCCTTCGTCAGCTCCTTCGGCAATAAGTACATACTTGTTGCTGTAGACTATGTGTCCAAATGGGTAGAAGCTGCAGCATTTCCCACTAATGATGCAAGAGTACTGGTGGGGTTTTTGAAGAAGAATATATTCACCCGTTTTGGGACACCGAGAGCTATCATCAGTGACGGAGGCACCCACTTCTATAATCGAGCCTTTGAGAAGTTGCTAGCGAAGTATGATGTGCGTCACAAGGTGGCAACACCGTATCATCCGCAGACAAGTGGACAGGTGGAAGTGTCTAATAGAGAGATAAAGAGTGTATTGACCAAGACTGTAAACGCCACAAGAACTGATTGGGCAAAAAAGCTAGATGATGCACTCTGGGCTTATAGAACTTCTTTTAAAACACCAATTGGTATGTCACCATATAAGTTGGTGTTTGGGAAGGCTTGCCACTTGCTAGTGGAACTTGAACACAAAGCTTAGTGGGCAGTGAAACAGCTGAACCTAGATATTGAGGCTGCGGGCACAATGAGAATCACTGAATTGCATGAGCTCAACGAGTTCAGATATCTGGCTTTTGAGAGCACAAGGTTGTACAAGGAAAGGATGAAGAGGTTGCATGACCAGAACATTGTTGAGTGACATTTCAACCCCGGGAACAAGGTATTGCTCTATAACTCAAGATTAAGGTTATTTCTGGGAAAGCTCAAGTCACGATGGTCTGGTCCATTTCGGGTGGTCGAAGTATTCCCTTCAGGAGCTGTGGAGATTGCCTCGGAGAAAGAGTCTCACACATTTAGAGTCAATGGGCAGAGATTGAAGCTATATGTAGGTATGAGTGAACCAAAAGAAGTGATAGAGATCCACCTGACAGAACCTCAGAGGTCAAGCGAACCGTAAATGCGCTTATCTGCGTCTTGCTGCAACGTTAAATCAGGCGCTGTGTGGGAGGCAAGCCACGAATGTTGTTGTTAGTGTTTTCTTCTGTAACTTCCTATAAAAAAACAAAAAAAAAACTGGGCAACACCGCGACCGCGGCAAGACCGCGGTGAGAGGCAAACATCTGCCTCGCTTCGTCCAACCCACCGCGACCGCGGTGAAACCGCGGTGAGAGGCAAACATTCTGCCTCGTGTTATTTAACCCACCGCAGCCGCGGTGGGACCGCGGTCGATCGCGGTGGGTACCAGGTATGTTTTTTTTAATCTTTTTCGTCTTTCTTTCTTTTTTCTTCTTTTATTTTTCTAACCCCTAATTAAATAACCCCAAAACACCCGACCCCCCTTCTCTATTTCTCTATCTCTCTCTCTCTAAACCCTAACTCCCCAAATCCCTCCTCTCTTCTTCTTCACTCCTCATACTTCCCCCATCCCCACTCCTCTAATTCTCTCCTCCATCAAGGTATGTATCGTCTCCCTTCCCTCATCTTTTGTATTTTATTTTAGTTGTTACGTAGTTGTATGTTGTAATGGTGTAGTAAATTTTAGATTTTTGTTAGTTTTCTTCTTATTTTCTTTTGAATTTCGTTTCGGGACTGATTGGTGAAGGGGCTGTGTTTATAATGTGGTGGAAAGGTGTATGTTGGTGGGTGTTGACTGAAGTGTTGTGGGGTGTGATGGTGTAGCAGAATCTTTGATTTGGGGGAAGCTTTGTTGTATCTATATGGTCTATGTGTATGAAGAAAGTGTCTTGCCCACAAGGTGTTTGGGAAATTGCCCCAATGGAGTTATTAGGGCTAATGTGACATGGTTGTGGTGAAGTCTGAGTAACCACCCATAGTCACACATTTCACACACTCACTGATAGGCGTTTCTATGTTTGACAGGTACAATGAATCCATCTAGGAAGAGACGCAACACCGGGTCCTCCGCTAGTGGACCGGGAAGCTCCTCGAAAGCTAGGGGCAAGCCAGTGCACCACAGTTTGACCGCGCTAGGTTTGTCTCCAAACCAGTGGAGGACAGGTACAATGCAAGGCAGCTAAGAAATTGTTACATGAGGTGCATATTGATCGAGCAGCAATAGAGGTGGAATGCCCGAATATCTTCAATGAAATGAGGAGGTATCAGCTAGACATCTTCTTCGAGGAACCGGAGGAGGCCAATGTTCGGATGGTTAGGGAGTTCTATGCTAACTGCCCGGAACATGAGAATGGGTTGTTACTGTGCGCAATACCAGAGTGAATGCGTCCATCGAGGCCATCCACAGGGTGTACCGGCTGCCAGTGTTCAGGGGAGAATCTGATGATTATTGTACTTTTAGCCAAATACGTGCCTTGTGGGGAACTCTTCTTGAGACTATCTGTATGCCAGATAGAGAATACCTATGGATAAATCCCAGGATCACACTTAACTCCCAATCTCTCAATTGGGAGGCTAAGTGTTGGCTCACCATTATCAACAGTCGGTTGTTGCCCTCCAGCAATACAACCGATGTCAATCTACCACGGGCTTCAGCGATCTACTGTTTCATGGCCCACAGGGATTTTGATATGGCCCGGCTCCTCCATGACGAGATGTTCATTAGATCACCTGAGTTACTCAAAGGCTTCTACTTCCATTCTCTTATCACCAGGCTGTGCTGAATTGCTAGAGTCCTTGAAGACCCTAGAGTCGATGGGAAATTGCCACTGAAAGCCCCGTTCCTGGCAAGAAAAATCAGAATTGGGATAGAAACGGTGGTGAATATTGAGGACTCGAATGATGAATCTGCTGATGATGATGCTGAGGCTGCTGAGGTCCCACCACCTACGAGAGTTGAAGAGGCAGGCCCATCACAGCCCCGCCGGAGTACCCGCATGACAGCTTTGGAGTAGGAGATGGCTGGGTTGCGTACCTCAGTCACTGATTTGGGTGCCCGCGTAGACACAGTGGCTGACCGACAGGTGAAGTCGGAGAAGAAATTCTTAGGCTGGCTGAGAGCTCTGGGTCGTGCTTGCAATGTGAACCCAGATACCGTCTCCGATCAGGAGTGATCTTTTAGGGAAGTTCCTTTACCTCACTGTTCTTTAATTTTTATGCCATGAGGACATGTCTACATTTTAAGTGTGGGGTGGGGGATACTTCAATGTATGTATGAATTTGTAACAATTTGACTGTTTGATTTTTTTTTCTTTTTGTTATTTTGCTTTGATTGTTTTTTGGTGTTTTGAGTAATAGTTTCATTAGGTAAGTTAAAGTAGGTAAGTGACTTGTCCTGACGACGGATCTCTTTCGGCGGGGTTCTTGAGGGACTAAGTCAAAGAAAAAAAAAAGAAATATGGAGGCTCTTCCTGATGACGGATCCTTTAGACAATTTTCTTGAGGGAAGTAAGTCTAGAGAAAAGAAAAAAAAAAGATTTTTTATTTTTAGGTAGTGTAGTAACTCCCCCTTGGTTTTTCTTTGGGCCACGGTTCTTTTCCAAGGGTTTAGCTTGAACCGGGTGTAGGTAGTTTTTATTTATTTTGTTTTTTTAGTTTTAGTTAGCATCGATGGGCTAAGAGCTTAAATAGAAAGAGAATCCCTTGGCGTTAGTACACCTGAACACAATCGACACTAGAGTGTTACGCCTAGTCTCAATGGTTGAATCTTGCTAAAGTGCCTTAAAGTTGTATGTTTGTAGCTGACTTGAACACTCAAAAGAGAATGTCTTGATAAATCAATCCGGAGTGAGTCATGTGCCATGTGTGTGTGAGCTATACTATATTCTATGCTTTACATTTGATGCCTAGAACTTGCCCTGTGTGTTTGCAAAGCAAAATAGTAGCTTCATTTCAGTCTTAGAAGTGATATAGGTATTTTTTTGTTAAGCCAGATATATATAACGTAAACTCACCAAAATGTAATACATCTTAGTTAACCCCGTTGAGCCTATAAGCCTGTTTCTTTGGCAACCACATTGCGAACCTTACCCAATTGTTTGAGTAGCCTTCTGTTTGAACCCCTTTTCCTCCCATGAGCATGGTATTGAAATTATGCAAAAGCAAAAGTGTGGGGTGGTGGTTTGGCTTTAAGTGGAACCATTGAAATAGAGAAAAGGTGCAGGGTTTTGAAGAATAAAAGAAGAAGCACCATGAAAAAAAAATGCGTTTGTAAATAAATATACTGGTTGATAAGTGGTAGCTTGATGCAAATGCACCTAAAGGAATGAGATGTTATAAATGAATTGTGGGGAATGTCTGGTTGACACAAGAATGATATGAAATGTTAATGTGTTATGTATTAAAAGTGCTTAGCGAGGCTAGTCACTATATCCACATATATCCTACCCATCCCTTAGCCTACATTACAACCAAGTGAAGTCCTAATTGATCTTAGACTGGATATGCTCGATTAGTAGAGTATTACACTATGGGCAAGCCTATGGTGCATCTCTATGGCATATGAATATTATTTCTGAGAGTGAGTGAATTTTTTCTATTTTGAGTTCCTAAGTGTTCTTAAATTTTATTGTGTGGAACTACTCTCTTTTGTTGTGTGAGGGCACTTGATTCACAAAGGAAAGGTAAGTCTTAACTCTTGTATAGAGTAGTTTGAGTAAGTGCGAATGTTGCGTGGTACGAGAGATTCGACTGTTGAGGCAAAGGTTGTTCACTACTAGGTGCAACTTTGGTAAATTGTTCAAGGTGTGATTCGTTAAGGGAAAAAGCTTAGGGAAGGAACTTTGATAGAGTGTGGTGGATTGCTAGAGGACTAGCAATGATTTAAGTGTGGGGTGTTGATATTAGGCTATATAGATGATATTTACACCTTAATATTGCCATGCTTTGTTGTTGTTTTATAGGCAAAGTGATAACAAAATGCTCTAACTGGTGTTCTTTTGTTTCGCAGGGAATATTCTAAGTGAGGAAGCACTACGGAGTGTTTTGGAGGCAATAATGTGAAGAAAACGCCCAAATCAAGAAGTACCCGAGCACAAAGAAGCAAAAAATGGACTGAATGAATTCCACCATGACCGCAGTGTAACCGCGGCAGATCAAGTACTCGTGGCAGAATATTCAACGTTCACCGCGATCGAGCCGCGGTCTTGCCGCGACCGCGGTGAACTGTTCACGTGCCAGAAAGTTGGGGACCAAAGTGTAAATCGGGGAAAACTTGTTCCAAACCCTTATAAACCTTAGAAGCTCGCCCAAGACATGTTTAAGCTTGTTTTTAGACTACATTGGAGGAAGAACAAGTGTGAGAAGAGTAACAAAACATTAGAGTTCTTCTATCTTCTCTTGATTATTGCTATTACTCATTATGAATAATTTAGTAGTTATATCTTGTTTTGTCATGAGTAGCTAATTTCCTAGTCTACGGTTTTGATGGAACCTATTGAAGGATGAACTTCTTGTTATGTTAATATAGATTGCCCAGTTTAATCTCTATTTGTTCAACTACGTGTTTGTTGTAGTTAATTGATAGGATCCTCAATTAGCTGTGCCTATTTAGTGTGCATAACTCGGGAGAGAGTTCATATTTAGGTCAATTGTTGAACAACACCACTCCCAAAGTATATGAGGGATCAATAACTGAGGGTTTAAAGGTGGGATTAGGGATAACAAAGCCTTGGGTGCAATCTAAAGTGAGTTGTAATAAATAAAGCCAGCTAGCGTATCTCGCGAGAGTGCGTCTAGTAAATTATCGTGATTACTCGGGATAGATTTACGGTAATAAGAGTGCTCATGATTGATAGAGATGATTAGGCAATTCTATGTGAAAAATAACCGAAAGGGATTCCATCGATAGGGGAAATCATAACCTTAGATCCTTCTCTTAATTGTTTACAACTTAATCACAGTTAGTTTTTAGTTGCTTATTTACATTCATTCTTAGTTAGTAGAAACATCTTCAATTGTTATTCAAACGTTTGGGAAGTTGATTCCGTAGAATTTAGTAAGTCTAACAGGAGTAATTGATAGGTTAATTCCTTGTGGGTTCGACTCTGGGCTAAATACTCAGATTATATTTGCAACGTCCGCTTAGTCCTTTTTATAAGACATAGTTGGGCGTGATCAATATGGTCCAAGCGCACACATGTAAGTAAAAGAAATTTAGACAGTTTGAACACGTATGTGTAAATAAAAGAAACTTAGGCAGTTTAAATATATATGTGTATTGGGAAAGGGAAGTCCTAAGTTGGTTAGCCTATAGGATCATATCCATGCAATCCCCGGTAAACACACCTCAGTGAGAGGGGCTACACGTTGCATTAGCGCACAGGTCATCACATCCTTTTACTACCCATTACCCTCCCCTTAGTGGTTATATAGGCGAGTTTGATTAACGAAATCTAAGCGTGCTGTTACCCGTCCCTTCCTTGTGGTCCTGGAGGAGTTTAGGACTCTAGACTTAGGCAGTTCTAGACAATCCTAAGGTGTTTAAAAGGAAAAAATCTAGGCGACAACAAATAACACGTAGGACTGTCAAATAAGAAACAGATAGAAGGCTCATGTTTACCTCCACATATACATAGGCAAATAAGCAGCACGTCTCAAACGGCTGATTTTAAAGAAATTCAGAAAGCCTATGAACATGATACTAGATGAACCTTACAGATACAAAATATGCAACGTTTGTTTTAAGGGAAGTGGCAGAATCCTAACCAGCTTGCCTACTGGTTTTATAGCCTGTTAAGCCTGGACAATTTCACACATAAACAGAACCTGATTTCACAGTTATTTAACGGCCTAAGGCTTGCCTAGGCGTGTATATGCAGTCATAATCTGGGAACTACTTAAACAAATTGAAGTCATTTCATCCTATAGGCATGCTGATCTAAGTGATGAATATTATAGCATATGATTTTATACTGATTCATACCAGAACATAATATCTATGTGTAGGGATGTTTTAACCTATTTATTTAAGCGACAAGTTTCAAGGCAAATGCACGTGCAGTCCTAAAACAGGATCTCTAATGCACATGGAGAAGGTTATTTTATTAAACAGTATTAGTAACTTAAGGGCAGGATTTCTAAGTGATAGCGACTTATGCAGAATCAGAAGTGAAGTGATGAACTACAACATATAATATGCAGAAGCAGTAAACATGATTGTCCTACAACAGGGTATCTAATGCAAAAATTTAACACGGTTTAATGCAAATGATCATAGCAATCCTAAAGCATGATATCTAATGCATCACACAAACTTAGAACATGATTTCTACAGCAACTCAACATAATATAAAACCTAAAACATGATTTCTACCCAGTTTACCCCACAGAATCATATAGCTACCCTCCCCCTTTTTTACTAGTTACCCCAATATCTGTTTACAAAGGATTATTACAAACGAGGATTGAGTAAATTACATAAATGAGATGTAAACTGAACTATAGGGAGCCTGAAGTAGGCTCAAAATAAATCTGGGAGTACCAAGCCTTTAATTTAGTCTCAAATGCCCAGAAATCTCATAGTCAACAAGTGTCCAGGTGTGTCAGAGTTCCCTAAGGACCTCAAGTATCCCGGACAGTGCTCACACCAAGACTTTTCTCAAATAAGGACTGGTTATGTGCAGTGTGGAAGAGACAGCCCTAGTATGCAAGAGTTCAGAGAGATCTCAAGGATCCCTAAGCAGTAAACAAACCAGAGGGGCAGAACTTAATAATCAAAGAGTAAGTGAGAGTGCTTGACACAGTTTTGAAAGACTTAGTGAAGAACAGTGTGGAGATAACTTCTAGGAGTGAAAAAGATTTTCTAAAATAGACCAGTTTTAAAAAATGCTAAGAATGAAAACCAGTTTTTAGAAGAATACTAATAATATTTTGAAAACAGTTCTGAAGAGAGCAAATTCAGTGAACAGCCAATCAATCATAGAATACTCAGATTCATAGGCACTTAGCAAGCAGGTTTGCACACAGGGAACCTATAGGAATCTCATTGAGGGTACATGAACAGGGTACAGGGAGGCATATAGACAACAATATGCATAGAACACTTAGGAGCTTCATAGCCTTAACAAATTAACCAGGATAATAGGCGATTAAGACATGGAGCAAGGATGTAGTGGACAGAATTAGACACACAAGTAGGGTCAATCACATGCATTAGGCAACCAACATGATCACATAGTTAAGGGATTAAACAGAAATCAACAAACAGGCCGGTCAAGTATCAGATAACCAGGTATAGTGTAGACATACTAGCTATACATTGAACAGGACAAAATTTAGACATGCTAAGCAAAGAAGTAAACAAGAAGACAGGTTGAATTCATGGTCAATGAACTAGTGCAGGAATGAAACACATAGAGTTTGGGTTTTAAAATTTAACTAGAGACATACCAGTTGAAGAAAATAGTGCAGAATATAAAGCAGGTGTAGTTCCAATATCTAGCCTTGGCTTTCAGCCGGCTAGATCAAGAGTTATCACAAGTAGCCGAGAAGGAAAGAGAGTTTGAGTGTGAGATTGTGTTCTTTGAACATGTGTTCGTGTGTTAAGAAGTAAAATGTCACAACCCAATTTTCCCTCCGTTGGGTTTCGTGATGGCACCGAGTCTCTAAACTAGGTAAGCCTAACATAAACTGAAATAACATTGATGCTTTCTAACTTTAAATTAACCAACTGTGAATAATCCAAAATTTCCCCAAAACCGGTGGTACAAGTCACAAGCCTATCTAAGAGTAATTACACAAAATAATACATCTCTGCCCCGAAACAAAGAGCAAATGGAAATAATTACAACTGAAGGTGACTCCGAGACCTGCGAACGAAGCAGCAGGTTACCGTGAGTCTCCACTGCGACGACCCGCACAGCTACTATCGATCAGTACCTAGATCTGTACATAAAAAAATGTACAGAAGTGCAGTATGAGCACACCACGGCGGTGCCCAGTAAGTATCAAGACTAACCTCGCTGGGGTAGTGACGAGGAATAGTCAGGACACCTACTGGTCAATTAAGATTAACAGGATATGATAATAAACATCAAGATAAAGATAACGAAGTAATACCAACTGCGGAGAGAAATCCAGGTACAAACAGTATAAACAAAGGGAGAACACAGATAGTAACGAACGGAGATCACGTAAATCAGATAAGCCAAACAATTCAACACTGATATAGCAGAGACAGAGACAAGTAAGAATGTATCTAACTAAAGAGACAATGTCAACTCAATCACTCCCATTAAGTTTAATACACCATCTCGACCATTTCAATCCTCGATTCCTCATATCATAATCTCAACTTTCGAACTTTCAGCACATACGGCACCTTGTGCCCACATATTTTCCATCTCACTCTTAACAACAAGATCCCCATGATATACAATACCAAATGTGTCCTTACAAATACACTTAAGATGTAGAAGTCCCATTTGCATAATATATATTAAATTTGAATTTCTAAATAAGTTTGGAAAAATCGGCGAGAAAAGATGAAGTTATTTTTAGAAATCATTCTCGTAAGAAAATACCCCTTTAAATTTAAAATACAACATCGGAAGAATTATTACCTTTAACAGGGGAGTAGAAAACTTAAAACTTAGTAGAAATTTCTTTTTGAGAAAAATACAACCTCAGACGGTTTAAGGAGATATAATTGAGAAACTAATTGAATTAAGGATGTAACAATTATTGAAGTTTGAAGTATTGGAACGTATGAATAAATATATATATAAGTATGGTGAGGGACTGAAAACATTGTGGGTTCCAACACAAAGGATCACAACAATGAAAGAAATAAACAGTTTAAACATTTGAATTGACAATAACATCTAAACATAGCAAACCAAAGGTGCACGACACCAAAAATCCAATCACTAACTAGGATAAGAGGACCAAACACAGAATTTCACTTTCGTCTAATTTATCTCGTGGCAGGCGTGCCACCCGCTCCCATTTCACTTATCTTGTGGTAGGCGTACCACCCGCTCCCATTTCATTATATCTTGTGGTAGGCGTACCACCCGCTCCCATTTCATTATATCTTGTGGTAGGCGTACCACTCGCTCCCGATTTCATTATATCTTCGTGGTACGGCGTACCACCCGCTCCCCATTTTTATTATATATTGTGGTAGCGTACACCCGCTCCCATTTCATTATATCTTATCATCAATTATAAAAGAATGTCGGCCAGGAAATAATAAGGAAACAACAATATCCCGGCAAGGGAGTCAACAACAAGAATAGACACGTCACGGCAAGGGAACCAACAGTAAGAATCAAATATGTCCCGGCAAGGGCATCAGCTATAACCAAACTTGTATTGACAATTAACTTCACAATGAAACCCCAACCACACAACAAGACATAATAAACAAGTGAGAACTACACCGACAACCACAATAGTTGGACATGTAACCTATTTGCACGAAGTCATAGAGGAACTCACAATCAAGAAGTATCCAGACAACAAGAAGGACAATCACTTCAATCAAGGCAATTAAGGGTCAATGCAACACGTAGGAATTCAAAGAAAGCTAGCAATATCATTTGGAGCATATAGAGACAATTTAAGCAATTATCAAACTCAATCATAACGAAATACTCTCCATATTGAACATAAGGACCTACGAACCCTAGAGCATATTTTCCACAAATACGTCCGAGCACACACTCATCACCTCGCATGCACGGACTACAATTAGCATAGAAGACTCAATTACTAAGAGGGAAGTCCCTCACACAGGGTTAGGCAAGATACTTACCTCAATCCGGCCAATTCAATACTCAATTTAGCTTTTCCTTTTTCCAGTTCATCAATGCTTGGCTCAATCTAGCCAAAAACAACTTGAATACATCTAACAATACAAGAGAAAATAATTCCAATTAACAAAGCTATGATTCTTATACAATTTGCGAAAAGTCAACAAAAGTCAACTCCCCGGGCCCGCACCTCGGAACCCGACAAAATTTACAAAAACCGAATACCCATTCCTATACGAGTTCACCCATACAAAAATTATCCAATTCCGATACCATTTGGTCCTTCAAATCATCCTTTTACATTTTTGAAAGATTTCATAATTTTTCCCAAATTCCATCCCAAATCACGAATCAAATGATGAATTCAATGATAAATTTATGTATTCTAGCCAAATCCGAGTTAGAATCACTTACCCCGATGAATTTCTTGAGAAACCTTCGAAAAATCGCCAAAATCCGAGCTCTCTAGGCCAAAATATGAAATAAAATCCTAAACCTTGTATTTATAGCTCACCTCCCGGATTCCACTAATGCTGACCGCACAAAATTGAGTGCGGTGGATTTTGACCGCACAAAATCCATTGTCTCCGCGGTGGATTTTGACTGCAGTGACAGGCCTTAGTATTTTGTACATAACTTTTGTTACAGATGTCCAAATGCATATTATAATACTTTTCTGAAAACTAGATTCAAAGATCTACAAGTTTCGTGTTTGAATCATCCCCAAATTCCTTGTAGATCAAAAGATATGAGCTTCCGAAGTTGGACCAACGACCTGCGGATTCTTCATGACCGCGGACCGCGGACCATTTTCCGCGGCCGCACTAAATCCACCGCGCCCAGCGCTAAAACTTCTGCCCCCATCCATTTTCTAAGTTCCGGAATGTTCGGACTCGCTCAAAACTCACCCGAAACACACCCGAGGTTCCTGGAACCCTGTCTAATCACACAAACAAATCGTATAACCTAACACGGACTCACTCGAGGTTTCAAATCACATAAAACAACAACAAAACAACGAATCAAACCAAAAATCAAGCTTAGAAATTTCCAAATCTTCAAACATCAAACCCTATGCCGAAACCTATCAATTCCACTCGGAATAACACCAAATTTTGCAGACAAGTCCAAATTGACATAACGGAGCTGCTCCAATTCTCGGAATCGCATTCCGACCCCGATATCACAAAAGTCAACTATGGGTCAAAACTTCAACTTTTCCAACTTTCGCCGAAACACCTCAACTTACCCTACGGACCTCCAAATCCGAATCCGAACGCGCTCCTAAGTCCAAAATCACCATACGAAGCTGTTGGGATCACCCACGACCCATTCTGGGGCCGTTTACTCAAAAGTCCAATTCCGGTCAAATTTTCACTGTTTAAACTTCCATAACTAGGTTCCTTCCTCCAATTCAATTCTAATTCATCCGGAAACTGAATCCAACCATGCACACAAGTCGATATACATAATGTGAAGCTGCTCGAGACCTCAAACTACCGAAGCGGGCGCAATTGCTCAAAACGACCAGTCGGGTCGTTACATAAAACAGAGGAGTTTATATAGTAGTTTAAGAGTAGGGCAAATAAGGTAACAGTACCAACTTCAGTTAATCAAGGGGAGATGACAGAATCAATTACACGAAGAAAATCAGTATAATCTTCCCTTAATTAAGGGTAATTAACCAACGGTAAGGACATGAAATATTTATGGAAAGAAATTCAAATCAGACTTAGCAAAGAGTGAATAATTAGGAGTCTAATTAAGCAAATAATCACATAAGGAATCAGTAAATATTATAGGCAATTAAATAAGGTAAGAAGACCAATTAAGGTCATAAACAAGGAAATAATCGAGAATTAGTCCATCAGAATTTCAAAGTGATACTGATTTCTGGAATGATACCAACTTCCACAAATAGAAGATAGGCTAAGTAAAATTCCATAAACATAGAGAAATTATACGGAAAATAATTCTGAAACCCTAATAGGGATTAATTAGGGTAAAAGTCACAAAGCAATGATCTGACTAAGGAAAAGCATGTAGGTCAAAATACAGAATGAAACAATGCAACGGGTAACATAGAAAAACTCTGAATCGAAGCAAAGCATAAGAAAATTAGGGTTTTCACATAAATCGAGTAGGGCTTAGGCAGCCTTAGCCTAAATCAGTCGAGAACACATAAGAACAAACGATTAAGCATTAAAAGTCAGAAACCCTTTGAGAAGATAACTTATAGTAAACCCTAGTTTAGGAAAAACGGGAAATCAGTTGAAAACCAAAAGACTTTCAAGGAAAACATGTGAAATACGTTCGATTCGTCTCAGATCTGTACAGATCTGAGAAGATCGGAGACCAAAAAAATAGGGTTTTTTTAGAAAGTGCAACAGAGACGAGAACATAGGCTTAGAAAACGATGGATTCGTAACAAAATAAGAAAGATCCTTACTCAAGGCCGGGCAAATAGCCTGAAACAGGCAAGAAATCCAAAGGTGCAAAACAGACCTGCCTAGGTCCCTTGAAATCCCCTCAAGGATCTAGGAGACGGATAGACCATAGCCGGTAGGAGGCCGGTAGAGGCCTGAGATGATGAAGAAACACCATGGAATAGCAGCGTAAGCCGGTGACAGTGGGGAAATTAGGGTTTTGCTAGAGAGCGTAAGGGGCAGGATGACGGCGGGGGGAAGGGGCAAATGATTAGGGTTAGAGGGGGTTTGGTTAGTTTAATTATGGTAGGAAAATCCTGGATCGTTGATCAAAAATGATCAACGGCTAGGATTGGCTAAGCATTGGGTCGGGCAGGTAAATAATTTGGGCCTAAGGTTTTGGGCTAATTTATAAAGAGGTGTTGGGCTGGTTATTTAGGCTAAAATTGAAAATAAAAGGGTTGTTTATTAAATACCCAAAACAATTGAATAAAATTAATTTGTGAAATAATTAACTAATTATAAAAATGTTTTTTTATGCATAGAAATGTTTTAAAATAATTATTTAGTATTACAAAAATACAATGGACCAATTTATGGTAAAATAATGCAATAATGTATGCATGGGCCACGATTGCAAAGTTATTGCAATTGTAACCAAAAAGTGCCAATCTGGCCGTTTATGAAATAACTTTGACTTAATAGGACCATAAATGGTAATATTAAATCAAGAAATATTTTAAAATCGTTTGTGATGCAATTTTGTGATTATTTATATAAGATAAAAATGATAGGGCAAATTAATTTAAACGTAGAAATTATGGAAAAATGTCAATTGATGCTAATGCATAGTTTTAAGGTATATATGCACCCTTTGAAAAATATTATTGGGAAAAAGTGCGTATCAACAGCTGCCCCTCTTTACCCGGGAAGGATGAAAGAGTTTTTGGATAAAGAAATGATGGCCAATTTTGACCGATTAGGACGTTTAGAAAAAATAGAGGCCGAACTCTAGTCTTTGAGCTGCCTACATATCCCTGATTTTAAAGGAATCAGGCCATGTGTAGTTCCGGACCCACCGGTGAATGAAGCCGATGGAGTTATTATAGGAATGGTAGCAAGTTTCGGAAAAACTCTTTCTTTGGGGAGGACAGTATCGGATGGGTCTGTGCGGAGTCATGAAGGCGAATCTGAATCACGACATATCACAGGGCAGATATCTGAATGGTCATAGAGTAAACAACGGGTAATTGACGGTGGTCGGTTATGTTTGAAACTATCGCAGGATGTGAACATTATAAACGAAAATCGGAGCGAAGATTGCTCCCGTTTGAAAAACGGTTACCCCCGAGATCACCTGCAAAATCAAAATACAATACATGCAAGTACGTAGATTACTGCGAGTATTTAAACGTGATGCAAACTCCCTTTGGACCATGAAAGATTGTCTTTGGACGGTGCGGATGACGTCTTTAGACCATGATGTCCTGGGCCATGAATTGTGAGATAAGAGATTCGCCGGCCATGAAATAATATTCTCGGGCCATGAAAATGGTGCCTCTGAACCATGACGCCTTTGAATAATGATAAGAAAATATGAGAGATCCTTAGGCCATAACATGGTGTCTTTCGGCTATGAGGATGATGCCTTTAGACAATGACGCCTTTGGACAAATTGGCGATATTTCAGCCCATGAGATGCAATAATATGATGCTAAAATTAACAAGACAAGGCTTAGTCTTGTGAGATTGAGGGCAGAGCCTAGCCCGTAAGAGAAGTAAATAGATAGTGCCGGAATAGAGCAATATTTATGCAAGGAGGGACAATGCTTAGTCCCATGAGAAGGCGGTGCTTAGCCTTATGCGGAATGGAGACAGAGCTTAATCTCATGCAAGATGCGGGACAGGGCTTAGTCCCATGCAAATGGAATGCTGAGCTTAGCCTTATGCAAATATGGAGGCAGGGCTTAGCCTCATGCAAGGTTCGGGACAGGGCTAAGTCCTATGAAAATGGAAGGCAGAGCTTAGCCTTATGCAAATATGGAGGCAGGGCTAGCCTCATGCAAGGTTCAGGATAGGGCTTAGTCCCATGCAAATGGAAGGCAGAGCTTAGCCTTATGCAAATATGGAGGCAGGGCTTAGCCTCATGCAAGGTGGAGACAGAGCTTAGTCTCATGCAGGATGCGGGACAAGGCTTAGTCCCATGCAAAGAGAAGGCAATGCTTAGCCTTATGCAAATATGGAGGCAGGGCTTAGCCTCATGCAAGGTTCGGGACAGGGCTTAGTCCCATGCAAAGTACGGGTAGCAAATAACAGTAGAATATATCTTAGCTGGGGTTATATTCGGTATCTGGTGGCTCGATTGATAGTGATTTTGCTGCGTGTATATATTTGCGAATGCTACCGTTACGTTAGATGTGCGTGCGCTCAAAGAAAAATCGCAAGTTTTGTAAAGGGGAGGTCAGTTCGTGCCTACGTCGGCTTGCTTGGCTTGCTTTGCTTGGTCCGAAGGTCCTGCTCAACTCATCGAGGGTAGCGCTGGCTAAACAGAGTCATCTTCCAAGCAAGCATGCATAGTTTCAAAGACGTAATAAAAATATACTATTTTAGAAATTGGTTAGATGAACCAGTGATTGTGACATGATCCGAGACATCGCAACCTCTCCTGCTATAGAATTTTGAGGGTCCTCCTCAAAATTCTGCCCCAGTTAGATGGACACGTCTGACCGCTGCACATGTTGCGATTGGCTAAAATTGCTTCGAAATTTTGAGGGTCCTCCTCAAAATTCTGCCCTAGTTTCTGATTGATTTTTGACTTTCTGGCCTATGATGGCGTTGGCTGGACTTGCTCCGGAATTTTGAGGGTCCTCCTCAAAATTCTGCCCCAATTTCTGGTTTTGGGGGGAAATGAAAATTTTATTATGGTATGACCGAACCCACAGGGCTGCCTATGTATCCCCTCTTAAACGGTAATCAGGTCAAGCGTAGTTCAATTTACATCATTTTGTGAAAACATAAATAGTTACACATAGTATCGCTTGACTGCATCTGAGTTGATCGGTTTTAGCCAGACTTCTCTGTCCATTTATGAAAGTATGAGGGCTTCTCCTGTCACTACTCTATGAACCATGTAAGGGCCTTGCCAGTTGGGAGAGAATTTTCCTTTGGCTTCATCCTGGTGCGAGGAGATCTTCTTCAATACTAGCTGCCCTGGTGTGAATTGTCTCTGCTTGACTCTTTTGTTGAAGGCTCTGGACATTTTGTTCTAATAGAGCTGCCCATGACACACTGCGTTCATCCTTTTTCCGTCGATGAGGGCCAGCTGCTCATCCATTCTGCGTCACTGAGCTCAGCTTCTTGTATGATTCTCAGGGAAGGGATCTCCACTTCAGCGGGAATAACAGCTTCAGTACCATGAACTAGCAAGTAGGGAGTTGCCCCGGTTGATGTGCGGACTGTGGTACGATATCCCAATAAAGCGAATGACAGCTTCTCGTGCCACTGTTTGTGCTTTTCTACCATCTTTCTCAGTATCTTCTTGATATTCTTGTTAGCGGCTTCTACAGCTCCGTTCATTTGAGGTCTATAGGCTGTGGAATTCTTGTGCTTGATTTTGAAAGTCTCACACATGGTCTTCGTCAGATCACTGTTGAGATTGGAGGCATTGTCAGTGATGATTGATTCTGGAACTCCGAACCAGCAAACAATCCGGTCGCGAACAAAATCTGCCACGACTTTCTTAGTTACTGCCTTGTAAGATGCTGCTTCGACCCATTTGGTGAAGTAATCAATAGCTACCAAGATGAACTGATGCCCATTTGAGGCGGTGGGCTCGATTGGACCAATGACATCCATTCCCTCGGCAGCGAATGGCCAAGGTGAGCTTGTTGCATTGAGCTTATTCGGCGGCACTTTTATCATATCGGCATGTACTTGACATTGGTAGCATTTTCGGACATACTGGATACAATCTGTCTCCATGGTCATCCAGAAATAACCGACCCTAAGTATCTTCTTGGCCAAGATAAAGCCGTTCATATGCGGGCCGCAAGTCCCAGCATGTATCTCCTCAAGTAGCATAGAAGCTTCTTTTGCGTCGACACACCTTAGCAATCCCAAATGAGGAGTTCTTCTGTACAAGGTTCCTCCGCTGTGAAAGAAATTGTTGGACAATCTCCGAAGCGTACGTTTCTGAGTATGATTTGCATGCTCCGGATGGTACTGTTCACGCGCGCGGTACTGTTCACGCGCTTATAAAAAACCAGCAACTGCCCAATAAATTGCAGCAGTTTTTGTTTCACTAAAATGGCTCTAACTCCGTCATACGAACTCGGAACTAGACGATTCTTGTTCCTATGAGTCACAAATAATAATACGAACACAACCCTTCAATCGAAACTCAATTCGGAGCTCATTTGCCCAGTTCAATACCCATTTCGCTCGTTAAACAATTAACTTATATTTCGCGTCAAAAACCCAATCGCGACTTGCTGAAATTAGACCAAAATTTCCAGATCAGTCCTATAATTCATTATCAAAATTCCGGAAGTCTCGAAATCAAATTTGGATCTCTAGAACTAAAAATAAACCTTTAGATCATTACATGTTTATGCTCAAAACGACAAAAATCTTCCAAAAACTCTTCCAAAACTTATCCGCGAATTTGCCGCTCCGTCAAAGAACATTCTCCATCCATCGTAGGACTCAACAACATCCTCTCCTATGAATAGCACCTCTTCATCGGGAAAATACATTTTCAGGGGTTCGTATTTGTGACGACCCGACCCGTCGTCTCATGTGTTACTGCTCCGTTTTCCCCATTTTAATGCTTCTTCATGTTTCGTTATCGGTATGTGGTGTGTTATAGTTGATTCGGATTGGTTTTGATAAGAAATGAGACACTTAGTCTCTTTAAGGAAGGCTTAAGTTGGAAAAGTCAACCGGACATTTACTTATGAGTTATAGGGCTCGGATGTGATTTTCGGTAATTCGGTTAGCTTCGGGAGGTGATTTGTGACTTAGGAGTGCGATCGGAATTGAATTTGGAGGTCCGGTGTAGAATTAGGCTTGAATTGGCGAAGTTAGTATTTTGGCGAATTCCGGTTGATAGGTGAGATTTTGATCCGAGGGTCGGAATGGGATTCCGAGAGTTGTTGTAGCTTCGACATGTGATTTGCGATGTGCGTGCAAAATTTCAGGTCATTCGGACGTCGTTTGGTCGGGTTTTTGATCGAAAGTGTATTTCGGAAGTTTTTAAAAAATTAGGCTTGAATTCGATGAGTTTTGGGTAATTTGATGTTGTTTGAGGTGCTTTGATGATTGGAGTAGGTTTGAATAATGTTATGAACTATGTTGGCATGTTTACGTGTGAACAGTAATTTCGAAAAATTCTGGGCAGTGAGTTTATATCCGCGATTTTGGGTCATTTTTCCTCCATGGTTGATGATTTTGAGAGCTTCTTGGTGGAGATTAAAGAGGGATTCAAGGGGGGACGACTTGAGGTAAGTTTCTTGAACTTAAAACTCGATTTTATGATGCTAATACATGGATTAGAGCTGAAAACTCAAGTAATTTATTGGCAAAAATGGTGGTTTAGGGCTTGAAACTTAAGAGAGTTAAAATGGAGATTTGAGGGGTCATTTGAACTTCGATTTTGGTAAATTTGATATGTACGGACTCGTGGCGAGACGAGGAATCCGGTGATGTGAATTTGTAATTTTTTGAGAAGTGGGCCCGGGGCTCGGGTTTTGCCAACTTCGTGATTTTTGATATTTTTCGAGTCTTTTCGATTGGGTTATGATTCATTAGCCTATTGTGACATATTCCTTGTGGTTTTGGTTAGATTCGACGCGCGTGGAGGTCGGTTTGAGGGGCAAAGGCATCGCGAGCTAGAGATTTCACCGGTTCGAGGTGAGTAATGATTTTGAATGACGTCCTGAGGGTTTGAAACCCCGGATTTGCACAACTTGGTTCTATGTTGAGATGAGACACGCGTTCCATGATGAGCGCGAGGTCATTTACTATTGGGGACTGTGACTTGGTCCAGTCCGGATGATATTTTACCGCGTATTAGCAATGACTTGTTGTTTTCACTATTATTTGGGCTTATTGCCATATTTGGGGCTTATTGCCGACTGTTTGAACTTTTTATGAACTATCATCACTGTTTTCCTCACTATTTGAAATATTATTTGAACTCAGTCCATGTGATTTACACTGTTTCTTGAACTCAGCCATATTTACTCAAACTTGGAGTTTTAAACTGATATTTGAACTATTGTTTGAGCTGAGTATTATTGCTTTACTGTTGCCCGAGGGGCTGTTGACTATTTCTGGACTGATTGAGGCCGAGGGCCTTATGTGAGGGCATGATGAGTGAGGTGAGGAGGCTTTCAGGCCTCGTATTGATACTGTTCAGGCTTTCAGGCCTTGTTGATAGCGCTTGGGCTGTAGGAGCCCCTCCGGAGTCTGCACACCCACAGTGAGCGCGGGTACCCATTTAGAATTGGACAGTGGTAACAATGACACTGTCATACGTGTTTTGGTCAGGTAACAATGACTGACCAGTCAGGTAACAATGGCTGACCAGTGGTAACAATGGCACTGAAACACGCGTTGGGTCAGGTAACAATGGCTGACCAGTCAGGTAACAATGGCTGACCAATGGTAACAATGGCACTGAAACACGCGTTGGGTCAGGTAACAATGGCTTACCGGTCAGGTAACAATGACTGACCATACTTGAGCATACTTGTTTTATTAATTGTTTTCAAAGAGAATTTCTTGCTATGTTTCACTGGTTCCTACTGTTTACTTGATTTTACTGTTTGAGATAGCATTATCTGTGCCTGTGTGGGATTTTATATTCTCAGTCGTTATTCATTTTTATTGCTCACTGGGTCGGAGTACTCACATTACTCCCTGCACCGTGTGTGCAGATACAGGCATAGCAGAGTTCGTTCCTAAGCGCTGATTTCCATCTAGACCAGGCGGACCCGGAGAGACGAGGTAGCTGTCAGCGTCCACAGCCCCGTTTCTTCTTTATTATCTGTACTTCGTTTATCTTCGGATTATGTTCTTAGATACAGTTTTGTAGTAGATATTAAACTCTGTAGTGGCTCATGACTTGTGACACGCCGATCGCGGGCTGGATTTGGGTTGGCATCCTTGTTATCGCGGTTATTCCGCAATATTGGTTACGATATTCCTGCTTTAAGCTTATTTATGATTAATAACTGTTAGATATTTGAGGAGTTAATGTTCTGTTGGCTGGCCTTGTCTTCACGAGAGGTGCCATCACGACCTAGTGGGTTTGGGTTGTGCCAAGTTGGTATCAGAGCCTAGGTTACTAGGTCTCACGAGTCATGAGCAGGTTTAGTAGAGTCTCGTGGAGCGGTACGGGGACGCCTGTATTTCTCCTCGAGAGGCTGCAGAACCTTTAGGAAAACTTCCCATTCTTGGAATTCTTGTCGTGCGTACTTGATTCAGCTTGAGACATAACTCTTGAAATTCCTTCCACACATCTGTATGCGCACCTGAGCGCTCAGTATTATATGTGCCCTGATGGCTTGTGATTCCCCGATCCAGGGGCGAGATGTGATCTTCGTGAGTATGTTAGGCCAGTCTGGAGGACTTGAGGCCGGGACTTTGCCTATGGCTTGAGCAAGTGTTTTGAACTTATATGTTCAGTATTGTCCTTATTAGCCGGAATGGCAGTTGGATATCCATGTGATGAGTATGTTAGTACTACGAGATGTATCTATGTGATCTTGGTAGTGACGAAGGAGTCTGCTAGATAATAGATGAACTGATAAGTGTTCGATTCCTATTGTGATTTGTTGTGTGGCCCGAATCATGGGCGCGTTAAGGATATTTCTGTATCTCCTAGTTGGAAAGTAAAGTGCAATACATGTGGCGGTATGAGTTCAGACTCAGGAAGACTAAATTGGCTCTGTTATGTGTATGTCGGTGGAAGGTGTGCTGAAATACTAAATCGAGGCGAAGAAGGTGGGTTATCTCCTGCGGAGTGATTCTTAAGTGGTATGGTTCTTATTCGTATGTTAGAAGATCTCATGTGTAATGGAAGGGTACGTGTTGAAAATTGAAAATTCGGGTCGCTTAAGAGAGTGGACTCAGTTGATGTGGGGATGAATGCGAGGTTTGTAGAGGATTACGGTACTTGATGATCTGTGTTTTCACAAAACTTGTACATGATTTGAGTTTAATATCACTGTGGCATTGTGGCATCACTAGAGTAAAAGTGTTATGAGTTGTTAAGTGTGTCTTGATATATGGCTTCAAGCCAAGTTGGGGAGGTAGCCGTTGATTAGCTGATTGTACGGCTATGTGCTATGTTGGTTACGTCTCGAGGTATGCTGGCGAATCAGTTCTAGTTGCAGAAATTGAGCCGAGGATGGCACGAGTGAAACACAATTTTTGACAAAGGTTATATGGTGCTTCGTAGGTGTGAGAAAATAATAGGATGTCTTGAGCTGTTGTTGATAAAGAATGCTCAGTGTATAGAGAAGGAAGATGTTTGTTTGTACTGGAATTAGATCATAACCTGCAGTGTCAAAGTGCTAATAAGGCACGAGTGGTTCTGTTCGTTAAGTCAGGCAACTTGCAGTTTGAATAAGAGTGAATGACTCTCAAGAATGGTTTTATTGTGTTCAAGATTCTACATGTGACAATCAGGTGTCTCAAGGTTGTGTATGTGGTCAGAGACCGTGGTTTCATCGGAAAATGTCGAGACTGGTGGTATTTTTATGATGATTATGGGGTTCTATGTATCGGTATCTGGAAGGTAATGGTAATGAATTCAGATTCGCAGGGAGTTCTTCAAGTAAAATATTCTGGAGTGTGGTATTTCTGGGGACAACAGAGAGAGTATTCGGTGGCCTATGGGTCTTAGACAGTGTGGTCTTATGTTCGAGTCTCGTGTGGTAAGCCTGGATTGAGGCATTGTGATTCTATAGCAAGGGAGAAATATCAAGTTGATGATGAATCAGAAGGGAAATTAGATAGATGGAGTAGCTTGATAGTAGACCGAATCGGTATGGTAAGGATATGATTAATTCCTCGTATGTGTTCAAGGTAATGAGCCTTTACAAGCATTGTGCAGCAAAGTTCTTGAGTTCTGACAGCTTGCTTAGCTTGGTTTGGATAGAAGGATTCAGTCCTGGGCAGTTTAGCTTGTGCGAATGGAATTGGCAGAGATGTTCTTGTCGGGTTTCACCGTGGTTTGGAGATGAATATATTTTCTATGGGTATGCGAAGCATGGAATGTGTAATGATTCTTCTTCCTAATGGGATCAACGGAAGTTCTTGATTAGATGAGTTACAGTTCAGTTCTGAAAAGGAGTTCATAAAATTCTTAGGCAACGGGTAGCCTAAGGTAATCAAGGAAATGGTGCTGCTAAATGGAAGTGATTTGACGAGAGTATATGTCTCGGAAAAAGGGCAATGTGATTAGACTGATGATACTACGGTAGTATTGCGGTGCTTTCTTGTTAGATCGACTGTTGATATCTGAGTTGTGTGATGGCACAGGGGAATCTTAGAATATCTTTCGTGGAATGATTAGGTACTCGAGGTGTAATATGTATTCATACTGCGGAATTTGGGAATCAGGTACAGAGATTCTTGAGCTATATGGAGTTGGAGACTGGAAGTTCTCATGTTCAGGCTATGTAGTGGTTGTGGATCGTGTGTATTGGTACCGTTAGCGGCTATTGGGATTTGGAGGCCCGAGTGGATCTTTCTTTGCTGGTATATTAGATTCTGGATATGATATTGGGGTATAGACTGGTTGTCTCAGTGTTGGGTTATTCTAGACTATTGAGCTATGGGTTATGTCGGAAAATGCCACGGGTTCCATGGCGAGGTGCATCGGGTTATGTTCTAGCAGAGTGGTTTGTATTCCGAAGACCAGCGGACGGTTGGGAAGGATTGCTTTTCTTAATTGGGCCTTCGTGGCGGATGTCAGTGCAGAGGTTTCTACCATTGATTCAGTTCCGGTATTGAGGGACTTTTTCGGATGCGTTTCTTGTGCCGGGCATGTCGCCGGGCGAGATCGTGGGTTTCAGTA